>NC_087204.1:26352620-26365120 GCF_015104395.2 Macrobrachium nipponense | reverse complement strand
CCTCACTATTTCAAATTTTAGCAAAGAATGAAGTACAAACAGTTAATATTGAATACAGTAAAGATAACTTGCCTTATAGTATCGCTCAGTTCCTAATAGTTCGTCATTCATTGCTTTATACGTAACCAGCAAACATAATGCTAAAAACACACAATACGTTGCGGATGGTAATAAAGAGAAGGATCCTAATTATTACAAAAAGAAATAGAAACAGTAGCCTTTCAGAATCAAACAAGCAAACTCGGTTACTGTGTCACCTAGTCAAGCGGTCAAGGTTAGTCAAAAAACTGCCGAAGTGTTCAAAGCATAGCAAATTCCACACAATAAGCGACTCTAGCAGAGTGGGGAAAAGCGATGTTGGTTTATACATGCCAATATCTTTTTGAATTAAAAAGGATTTTTCCTATGAAACACACGACCGTATAAGTAATCAGAGCAGGTTTTCGTTTTAATTTTAATACATTAAGTTATAATAAATACTGGTGGATTAAGCCCCAACTGTACGCGCCGTAAAAATTAGAATATCTTGTTTTATTTCTTTAGTACACGTAATATCTTGTATTTACGGACTCACCGTCTGTCGTTCGAACTTCCCTAATGAGAAGTCCGGATAAGCGAGCGCTTACAGATACCTCTATAGTTATAAAAAACATGATCTGTATGTAGTGTAATTGTAAGATCCATCTAGGGGTATACAAAATATTATCTTACATCCTGCAAAATAAGGCGTGTTTATCAAAGGAAAATCTATAAACCTTCAAACATAGTAAAATCCGTTTGAACAAAAATGAGACAGTTAATCAAATAATCAACTTATATAAAGGAACTATACATTTGTCTCATAAATCGTAACATTGTTCAAATGACCCAACAGAATTCTCCCACAACCGCAGTCGTACTTTGCACGCAAAATCTCGAGAAGCATGCACCCTCGAATGTCTTAGTGCGTGTAAAAAGACTTTGCTGGGAAATGAAATTTTAATCCTTCCCGACACTCTGAAATATAACGATTTCCGCGAACAAAGCCCTAAAAGTATACATATCGTGGATACGGAAGTTATAAAATATCGCATTTTTTATTGTTGCTAATTTTTAATCACGCCCAACCAGTCGTGGATGAATCTCTCGATAATCTATCTAAAGTAATATCCGTAAAGTCATTCAAGCAGAGGTGATTCAGCAGAATTTTTTTTTATCTTCTACCTGAATACCAGGAAGTTTCTCCACTAGCGAGTGATCTCTGGAGAAAAACGGATGTCATTGAAAAAACAAAACACGGTCTAAGGGACAACATAAGCTATTTACGTACCTTCGTATAGATTCTCAATGAAATTTTAAAATAGAGATAAATGACGAAGTTGAAAAATGTTAGTAATAGGAGCCATTAGGAAATCAAATAGCCCATATACCCTTTTTCCCTCAAAACGTCATGCCATAAAGATCGGACTTGGCGTATCTGCGTAGATTTCTGTCGCTTAAACAAGGAAACGACTCCCGATAGTTTCCAGTGCGATGTACCGACGACATCTTATCTCTGTTAGGTTAGAATAAATTTTTTTTTCACCAACTTTAAAAGCTTTTACCAGATACCATTACCTAAGTGATTGTACCTCATACACCGTTTTCAACACACTCAGGGGACATTATCAATTTTTTACGTATGCCTCCGGCTTACGTTGCACCCCAATTACAATATAGTGTTTGGAGACTTTTAGGGGATAAACCTACATGCTATATGGATGATCTTGTAATCTTTTCTAATACCTTAGAAGTACATTCACATAAAGTAGAGCTAGTGCTACAGAGACAAAGACAAATAATCTCAGAGTAAAATATCTAAATGTGAGTTTTTTAAAACCGAACATGTTTATCTAGGTTTTATGTGTCTAGTCAAGGTCTTAAAGTAGTCCGTGGTAAGGTGTCGGCTATTCATAACTTCCGGTACCTATTAACGTAAAAGGGGGAGGGGGTACAGCACTTTTGCGCTGTAGTGGGTATTACAATCGTATGCAAATATGTAACTCTTCAATCATGACAGCTCCTTTAACAGATCTTACGAAGAAGAGCGTAGATTGATTATGGTCTAAAAAGCATCAACAGGCGTTCGATATCTTAAAAGCGGAAAATGCAGCTTACCTAACTTAAAAATCCCTGATTTAAATAAGGAATTTTTTTTTATTGCAACAGACGCCTCAGACCAAGGGGTAAGAGGGATACTACTTCAGTAATATGATAAACAGTTCTTCCCTATAGCTTTTTATTCACGTAAACTAAAGCCCTCTGAAAGTAAATATGCAGTAAATAGGCAAGGAAGGGCTAGGTATCTTTAACACTAGTACATTTAAGTTCATAATCTATGGCTATCCTGATAAAGTCCTTACTTGAACATGAGTCCTTTACCGAGTTTTTCAAAGGCTTTAATCACAGTCCAAAGGAACTCGGTGACAAATGATCATTCAGGTCTTGGAGCCAAGATAAGATATCTACCTGGGGGAAAGCAAAATATCATAGCTGACGCATTATCCCGCAATCCCGCACCATACAGCAAAGAACCATTAATTGGACTAAAAAAGATATAGAAAACATCCGTGCCTATTGTTAAAAACCGTATCTAAACAAGAAAATCCCTTAACCCAAGAGATCGCGAGCATTGAATATCTGGGTCGGTGCGCAGAACGTTACAAACTGAACAAAGCAAGTGTCAACAGCGATAAGCAAAACAATAAACACCAAACAATAAACACTTTGAAACGGAAACAGGGTCAGTGGCTAGGCAAAAACAATAAAACACTTCGAGCAGAAACCCTAAAGCAAAAGTATATTTATAGTATGTATCAGAATAATGTAATCAAATGTAATGTTCTATGTAGGTCTGTGACGAGGAAAACCCGAAGAACACAGCAGATGACTAACGACCAGGTAGTAATAATAATCTCTTTCATACCAATCGTCATAAACTGGTTGCATTCCGTCATCCAGGGTTCCCTCCTATGTCACGGAAAGCCAAATCCATGTTTTATGGCCTACAATGCTTACAGATATAAAAAGCACATAACTGATTGTGTAACACGTGTCATGAAAACAAGGGACACTAAGACACCTGTCAGTTAAGGGCCTATCCTGTGCCAAATCAATCCTTGAAAGAATATACGTAGAATTATTAACAGAATTACGAGTCTGACAGAGGGAATAAACACTTCTTAGTGTTAATAGTTCCTTGACAGTTATATAGAAGTAATAGCACTAAAAACAAACACCGCAATGAGTGCATTAGGAATATTTATGAGTGCTAAATCAGTAAACATGGAATTCAACACATAATAATCTGTGACTAGGGTGGTGTAAATCAATAATAATCTCCTTAACACGTGTGTGAATTCCATTTCCATTAAGAAAACCAATAATATATTTTATCACCCAGAGTCAATCGGTTTGGTAGAATAACGGATAATTAAATAGAAAGTGTCAATGTTCTTACGAGTTACAACTCGTGATGTTGGATCCGAACTGGATTATAGTGGTTCTCGCGGTTTTAAATACCTTTATCCTTCATATCTCGTATCTGTAGAAATGATGCCGCAAGTAGCCTTATACGGTACGCCGCTAGAACACTTTTCCACATATTCAAGCCAACCATTAATTTATCAAATATATATAAAAAATATATAAATAAATAAATATAACAAAATAAGATAAATATGGATACAAGTGGAGTCAATATAATACACTCCGTAAGAAGTCGGAAGGGTTACAAATTATAATAAAAAAGGAATCACGATAAAATCAATAAGCAAAACGTAACCATAGATAATTAAATATCCAAATATATATGCGTAAAGATTTGAACTCTAACTTAACGCTTTAGTAATGACAAATAAGCTAAAGGTTCAAACACATATCAAAAACCTACTGATATATTGTCTGTCCGGTAATTTATTTTCGTAGTCAATGAAAAAAAAAAAATAATAAATAAATAAATAAAAATAATAATAATAATAAATAAATAAATAAAAAATAAAATAAAAGAGATTTTAAAGTCAGGAAGTCTAGAAGTGAAAAATGTTTATCTATGGAATAATCCTATATGAATCTTATACAGGGCTAATAATATATATGAATTTGTATGGAAACCTTTTTCATTAGTTTCAATAAGGAATATTTAATTTAACATAATCATGCAGTTTCCAACAGAAACTAATATATTGTTCAATTTGGTACTGTTTTTTTTCAGACATTCTTCTCATGTGGGTCGAGTATTAAAAGACAATAAATTTATCCTAAAGTCGTATGTATTACAGCAAGTAACGTAACTCTTAGCTGGCTGAGAGCAATCTCCTGCCAAGTGACGACGTCATCATTGCCGTATCAGCATTTGTTCCTTTTAACCTCAATAATCTGCTTACACAGGCTTCATCTCGCGATTGCAAAGCAGGTTGCTGGAGAAAGGAATGCTTAGCCCGAACTTCTCATGGGCAAGGCAGACGTTAGGTACAAATGTCTATCCGTATGCGCAATGCAACTTTAGCTAAGGAGTTGCAATCATTTTAAAATTAATAACAAAATAAGCAAATAGAATTTCTATAACAACAAAATGAATAAATTTTTTTTCTGAACCTCATAGACATTTAGAAGTATCAAGATATGTATAAGAAATATTTACTTGCAACATTAGCCTATTACAATTCAAGTAAAAACATTCATGGGAAAATGTCACATTTTTCTTGGAAAACCCAAAGTTTATTTAGAAATTAGTTACATAGTGGGTTTTTTCGTTGCATCTCCTACCTATTAATAAAAGTTTTTAAAAAAAATTAACCTCAGAGGATGCGCACGAGAAAATTGAATATGAAACTTTGTTAGGGCACATAGAATCATGATTAATATTCTCTTTGACTCTTATGTTGCCTGGCAATCTTACAAATAGCTCCGTTTTTTTTTCCACTTCTTTGTCTAGTAATTCACTACCAGTAATATCGAATTTTCTTTGGGATTTGTATTGATATCTGTTTATTTGTTATAATTATGGATATTTTTTTTTTACAGTCATCATAGACCTGGATAGGTTCACTCATTGTTAATGCCATGGATAAAAAAAGTTTGTACAGCGGACTCTTTTGAATTCCAAAATATCAGCGAATTCATGTGGGTTAAGTCTGGTCTAAATGGCTTTCTCCCCTCCCCTGTATTTGGATGTTGTCTGAATTTACTTTGCCCTTGTGACAAGTATAATTTCACTTGCAGGCTGATTAATGGAACCTGGTTACAGTATCCTGCAGTACGAGAGTTTCACATCGCAACTTCAAAAAATCGTTCGTCGCAGCGGACGACTACAGTCAAGTAACAACGCCTACAATGTGAAAGGAATTTCATGGACTTCTTCGACCGACACCGTATCTCGTCGTTAATCTTGTTTTCATGCGAACGCTCCAGCGGCTGTCGGAATTCGACTACGAAAGGGACATACTTCCGACAATTACGACCGAAGGATATTCAACTCTACTTTGCTGGCGAAGACTCGTGCTGGGGATGTTTTTTATTCATCGCGAACGTAATCGTGTAGCTTAGGATGCAGAGAATAAGTATGAGCGCAAAATAGAACGTTGGACCCGCCCAGGCAAATTTTCCCCTTGTTTTAACCATTGAAAAAGGCCGTTTCATTGGCTATAGGTGGTTGTCTGGAACTGTGTAATGGACGAAAAGTTGTTCTTTGAAAGCTAGTTAAAAGTGAAGTAGTATAACCTTGGTCATGTATCCTATATATATAAAGTATCAATGTATCCTATATATAATGATCATAAATAAAACAGAGTCGAAATATATCTTTGCGTGTACGCAATAGGAATCTGCTTATATAAATGATCATAAATAACAGAATCTAAATATATCTTTGCGTGTACGCAATAGGAATCTATTTAAAGTGCACATATATTAATCATAATATATGAATCCATATACATATGTATAAACAAATCAGGTAGCCTATAATCAATCTGTTTACCTTTTTTCTCTTACCAATATCTGCAGTTATTTATGAGTTAGTATATTGATTAATGATCAGATATATAACATTTAGCATAAAAATCAACGAATCAATCAGCATAAACATTAATAATGTTATCAATTCATATATGAAAATTTTTATCAGTTAAATATGTTTTTATCATGTTAATCTTCATTCTATGCAATTATCAGAGTACATTAGTATTTTCTGTAGCATATGTATCTTAATGAGATGAAGTGAAAAACTGTATCATTATATATCCTGTGATCACTATTATTTACCAATATCATTGTTTTGATATTTTTATTACTTGAATCAATTCATGTACACCATGAATTTTTATTTACTGTATATATATATATTCACATAGTGTCTGTATCACACTCTATAAGTCAAATGCAAGTCAAGTTTGAGTAATATTCAGTGGTTGGTTTTGGTAGCTGACCGAGCTGATGTAAGTGTTTACATAATAAAAATATGGAATGTTAGTCCATATATATAAAAGTCTAAAACTAAAGAGGTCAACCAGATTGCTTGCAGGAATGTGATCAGACTAGAGACGCTAAAGATGACGTATACAATAAGTATGTAGGCTAAGTTGACATGCCGTCACCTGTAGTCATTCAATTGTTTATAAAACATTAGTCCAAGCTCCCTGCTTGAGACAACTACGCCTACGTGATCTGTAGCGTGTTCTCATTTGATTGTGTGTTCGTATGAAACTATGTCATTGTATGTATGTTCATATGTTCGAACTACTGTCTGTTCCTTCATAACTTGTAACAGAGATGGTAGACAGGCAGAACAGAGTTAGCTATCGTCATTAGAAGACCTGTACCTCTTTACCTAAGCTCCTATTATGGAGAGGAATAGGATTAGCCATCATCATTGGCAGAAGCGATCAAGCTATCGTTATTAGAAGACTTGTACAATCATACCTGATCTTCACCATGTAAAACTTCAGAAGAATATATAATTTTTTATACTTAGTGTTTTCTACAAGAACCTCACCGACCATGAGTTTAACACATCGTCGTAAAGATAATACCGACTTCGTAAGTGATCTACAAAACCCCAGGACACTCCATTGAAGATGGAAGTGCAATACCAACCGACTTAGCGATAGATTATCGCAAGTCTAACATTACCTCATAGGGCGCCTTATCATACAAGGCACAAGCCCTAATATTGGTGGCAGCGGACCAGAAGAACTCTACAACGTCCTACGAAGAAAAAACAGAATAATAAATCATGAAGTCAACGACGACGAAAGCAGCAGATTCTTCAAGCAACCTAGTATCATCATTAGTGAGCGACTTCAGAAAACAACAAGATTCGTCAAGCAATTTAGTATCATCGTTAGTGAATAACTTCAAGAAACAAAACCGACGTGTCCTTTTCCTACGGCAACGGAAGCTTCGTCTCTCATTAGAATCATTCAAGAAAACATCGTTAGTGAGCGTTTCCGGCACTGCAAGAAAAAACAAACCGAACGCGTCTGCAGCATCGGATTTTCAAGGGCTCGAATCATCGAAACAACGCGCACGGGGGAAACTGAAGCCAAACCAGGTCGTCCGCTAAATAGAGAAGGAGGAAGGCCAAGGCCTGTGTTCGTTATCGGAACACCGTGACTTCCCACAAAAGCAAGCTAAGTACAATTTTTTATTCATTTGGAGTAACTTTGAGTGTTTCCTTTGCAGGTCGAATGTTATTCCTGTGGCTGAAGTTACGAGACATTCTTAATCTTACTTTTTTACAGAAATTATCTATATCATTGAGATTCGCTACTGCGAGTTTTATCTTTGAGTGTCTGTTTCCAGAAGTTCTACTGAAATATAATCATATACATGTTAATTTTATCATTTTGGGTGATTATTAATCCCTTACGTAACAAATCATATTAAACAGTGAATATGCGTTTACGCAGTGGACGTCTGTATTTATACAGATGCATGGATAGGGTCGTTAAGCACCGTAGTGATTAGAGAAAACACACAAAAAACAAGTGGAACACCCGTACAAATCTATATAAATTAGAGGTAACACTATTTCGGGTCATGACAATAAATGCTCCTTTGCAAGTCCCGATCGCAGTTTTAGCCTTGAGTTTTTTGAGTTATATAAAATATCGAACCTCAATGACTCAACTTAACTTAAAATACGGCTGGATTGCAAGGAATAACATGTCTGTAAAAAACTTTCATCAGGCTAAATGCGCTGACCAGGATCCCTCACTATTTCAAATTTTAGCAAAGAATGAAGTACAAACAGTTAATATTGAATACAGTAAAGATAACTTGCCTTATTAGTAATCGCTCAGTTCCTAATAGTTCGTCATTCATTGCTTTATACGTAACCAGCAACATAATGCTAAAAACACACAATACGTTGCGGATGGTAATAAAGAGAAGGATCCTAATTATTACAAAAAGAAATAGAAACAGTAGCCTTTCAGAATCAAACAAGCAAACTCGGTTACTGTGTCACCTAGTCAAGCGGTCAAGGTTAGTCAAAAAACTGCCGAAGTGTTCAAAGCATAGCAAATTCCACACAATAAGCGACTCTAGCAGAGTGGGGAAAAGCGATGTTGGTTTATACATGCCAATATCTTTTTGAATTAAAAAGGATTTTTCCTATGAAACACACGACCGTATAAGTAATCAGAGCAGGTTTTCGTTTTAATTTTAATACATTAAGTTATAATAAATACTGGTGGATTAAGCCCAACTGTACGCGCCGTAAAAATTAGAATATCTTGTTTTATTTCTTTAGTACACGTAATATCTTGTATTTACGGACTCACCGTCTGTCGTTCGAACTTCCCTAATGAGAAGTCCGGATAAGCGAGCGCTTACAGATACCTCTATAGTTATAAAAAACATTGATCTGTATGTAGTGTAATTGTAAGATCCATCTAGGGGTATACAAAATATTATCTTACATCCTGCAAAATAAGGCGTGTTTATCAAAGGAAAATCCTATAAACCTTCAAACATAGTAAAATCCGTTTGAACAAAAATGAGACAGTTAATCAAATAATAACTTATATAAAGGAACTATACATTTGTCTCATAAATCGTAACATTGTTCAAATGACCCAACAGAATTCTCCCCACAACCGCAGTCGTACTTTGCACGCAAAATCTCGAGAAGCATGCACCCTCGAATGTCTTAGTGCGTGTAAAAAGACTTTGCTGGGAAATGAAATTTAATCCTTTCCCGACACTCTGAAATATAACGATTTCCGCGAACAAAGCCCTAAAAGTATACATATCGTGGATACGGAAGTTATAAATATCGCATTTTTTATTGTTGCTAATTTTTAATCACGCCCAACCAGTCGTGGATGAATCTCTCTGATAATCTATCTAAAGTAATATCCGTAAAGTCATTCAAGCAGAGGTGATTCAGCAGAATTTTTTTTTATCTTCTACCTGAATACCAGGAAGTTTCTCCACTAGCGAGTGATCTCTGGGAGAAAAAACGGATGTCATTGAAAACAAAACACGGTCTAATGGACAAACATAAGCTATTTACGTACCTTCGTATAGATTCTCAATGAAATTTTAAAATAGAGATAAATGACGAAGTTGAAAAATGTTAGTAATAGGAGCCATTAGGAAATCAAATAGCCCATATAATTTTCCTCAAAACGTCATGCCATAAAGATCGGACTTGCGTATCTGCGTAGATTTCTGTCGCTTAAACAAGGAAACGACTCCCGATAGTTTCCAGTGCGATGTACCGACGACATCTTATCTCTGTTAGGTTAGAATAAATTTTTTTTCACAACTTTAAAAAGCTTTTACCAGATACCATTACCTAAGTGATTGTACCTCATACACCGTTTTCAACACACTCAGGGGACATTATCAATTTTTTACGTATGCCTCCGGCTTACGTTGCACCCCAATTACAATATAGTGTTTGGAGACTTTTAGGGGATAACCTACATGCCTATATGGATGATCTTGTAATCTTTTCTAATACCTTAGAAGTACATTCACATAAAGTAGAGCTGGTGCTACAGAGACAAAGACAAATAATCTCAGAGTAAAATATCTAAATGTGAGTTTTTTAAAACCGAACATGTTTATCTAGGTTTTATGTGTCTAGTCAAGGTCTTAAAGTAGTCCGTGGTAAGGTGTCGGCTATTCATAACTTCCGGTACTATTAACGTAAAAGGGGGATACAGCACTTTTGCGCGTAGTGGGTATTACAATCGTATGCAAATAGTAACTCTTCAATCATGACAGCTCCTTTAACAGATCTTACGAAGAAGAGCGTAGATTGATTATGGTCTAAAAAGCATCAACAGGCGTTCGATATCTTAAAAGCGGAAAATGCAGCTTCACTAACATTAAAAATCCCTGATTTAAATAAGGAATTTTTTTTTTATTGCAACAGACGCCTCAGACCAAGGGGTAAGAGGGATACTACTTCAGTAATATGATAAACAGTTCTTCCCTATAGCTTTTTATTCACGTAAACTAAAGCCCTCTGAAAGTAAATATGCAGTAATAGGCAAGGAAGGGCTAGGTATCTTTAACACTAGTACATTTTAAGTTCATAATCTATGGCTATCCTGATAAAGTCCTTACTGAACATGAGTCCTTTACCGAGTTTTTCAAAGGCTTTAATCACAGTCCAAAGGGAACTCGGTGACAAATGATCATTCAGGTCTTTGGAGCCAAGATAAGATATCTACTGGGAAAGCAAATATCATAGCTGACGCATTATCCCGCAATCCCGCACCATACAGCAAAGAACCATTAATTGGACTAAAAGATATAGAAACATCCGTGCCTATTGTTAAAACCGTATCTAAACAAGAAAATCCCTTAACCCAAGAGATCGCGAGCATTGAATATCTGGGTTCGGAGCGCAGAAACTGTTACAAAACTGAACAAAGCAAGTGTCAACAGCGATAAGCAAACAATAAACACCAAACAATAAACCACTTTGAAACGGAAACAGGGTCAGTGGCTAGGCAAAAACAATAAACACTTCGAGCAGAAACCCTAAAGCAAAAGTATATTTATAGTATGTGTATCAGAATAATGTAATCAAATGTAATGTTCTATGTAGGTCTGTGACGAGGAAACCCGAAGAAACACAGCAGATGACTAACGACCAGGTAGTAATAATAATCTCTTCATACCAATCGTCATAAACTGGTTGCATTCCGTCATCCAGGGTTCCCTCCTATGTCACGGAAAGCCAAATCCATGTTTTACTGGCCTACAATGCTTACAGATATAAAAAGCACATAACTGATTGTAACACGTGTCATGAAAACAAGGGACACACTAAGACACCTGCAGTTAAGGGCCTATCCTGTGCCAAATCAATCCTTGAAAGAATATACGTAGAATTATTAACAGAATTACGAGTCTGACAGAGGGAATAAACACTTCTTAGTGTTAATAGTTCCTTGACACGTTATATAGAAGTAATAGCACTAAAAACAAACACCGCAATTGAGTGCATTAGGAATATTTATGAGTGCTAAATCAGTAAACATGAATTCAACACATAATAATCTGTGACTCGGGTGGTGTAAATCAATAATAATCTCCTTAACACGTTGTGTGAATTCCTTTCCATTAAGAAAACCAATAATATATTTTATCACCCAGAGTCAATCGGTTTGGTAGAATAACGGATAATTAAATAGAAAGTGTCAATGTCTTACGAGTTACAACTCGTGATGTTGGATCCGAACTGGATTATAGTGGTTCTCGCGGTTTTAAATACCTTTATCCTTCATATCTCGTATCTGTAGAAATGATGCCGCAAGTAGCCTTATACGGTACGCCGCTAGAACACTTTTCCACATATTCAAGCCAACCATTAATTTATCAAATATATATATATAAATAAATAAATAATAACAAATAAGATAAATATGGATACAAGTGGAGTCAATATAATACACTCCGTAAGAAGTCGGAAGGGTTACAAATTATAATAAAAAAGGAATCACGATAAAATCAATAAGCAAAACGTAACCATAGATAATTAAATATCCAAATATATATGCGTAAAGATTTGAACTCTAACTTAACGCTTTAGTAATGACAAATAAGCTAAAGGTTCAAAACACATATCCAAAACCTACTGATATATTGTCTGTCCCGGTAAATTTATTTTCGTAGTCAATGAAAAAAAAAAAATAAATAAATAAATAAATAAAATAATAATAATAAATAATAAATAAATAAAATAAAATAAAGAGATTTTAAAGTCAGGAAGTCTAGAAGTGAAAATGTTTATCTATGGAATAATCCTATATGAATCTTATACAGGGCTAATAATATATATAGAATTTGTATGGAAACCTTTTTCATTAGTTTCAATAAGGAATATTTAATTTACATAATCATGCAGTTTTCCAAACATGAAACAATATATTGTTCAATTTGGTACTGTTTTTTTTCAGACATTCTTCTCATGTGGGTCGAGTATTAAAAGACAATAAATTTATCCTAAAGTCGTA
>NC_087204.1:26333700-26346200 GCF_015104395.2 Macrobrachium nipponense | reverse complement strand
TCAGCCTGCTATAAACTGCCTTGCACCATACTAGAAAGAATTCAACGTCATAGTTTTTTTATTTATTTTTTTTATTTATTAATGAATCATTTCTCCTCGGTATTATATTTCTTTAAATTTAAATTTCATTTTATCCAAAAGAAGCCTTTGCAAATTAAAAACCCATAGGAAAATGAAATCCGTAGAATAAACTGCCGTCACCTCTCCTTTGTGGTAACTCTGCTGAATAAAACGAGAGGAAGAGAAAGTTAAGAACTCTTCATAGTTGCAAACTGTCACTCTAAAATTACACCTGATATTATAACTGGGAATGATGGAAATCTGATTGTTCAAGAAAGGAAGTACTGGATATCAAGTGAACAAAACCTGACTATTTATGACTTTTCCTGTTTTGATAAGTGGCTTAATCACGTCACCTAGTCCCCAGAACTAGTCTTGCTCTTACTTCTTTTGGGGGAGGACTGGCTGATTAAGGGATTTAAGTGGCATTTAACTCTACCTTTGTATTTGCAATGTCAAACACATCCCGCTTATTTTTTTCAAACGCTTAAAATACTTACTGTGTTATATATATAATCATTTCCGATACGCATTTATCAGTTCCAACAATATGTTTCAAGGATGTGTGCCTCTTCCCTATACAAGGGACATTAGAGGTGCCTCACACCGAGAGACCTGGGGCAACCCGAACGAGCTGCTGTGCCATTAAAGGAGAAAGTCGTTTCTAAAATCCTATCCAATATAACTCTACGAGCAATGACTGGTAGTACACCTGGTGCTAGAATTTCAATGACAATGACCTTAGATGAACCATGACTTGACAGAGTGCAAGCGGAAACGAAAGTGCCAATCCTTTACGAGCTGGTGAAGGAGCAAGAGCCCGTGGTGACATACAAAAACAACAACAACATTCCAATCCTTGACATCAAGATGTGAACATTTAGCTGACCTTTAGGGCGCTTTTCAAAGATGCCACAAAATGTACCCGTATGACAGCGATGTTTTCGGAGGTAATCATGACCTAGGCGAGCTTTAAATACCCCTAAGGTGTGTTGCAAGTCTTATCCCTTACTCCTCCTCCTCCCCCTCCTCCTCGGTGAGGGCCTGAGAACGTCATGACCCCAGGGTTCCCAAAAATAATGCGTATCATGAACTCACACGAAGTTAGAAAATGCAAAATCATTGCAAAAGAGAAGAGAACAAGGTGGGGGCAGCAGCGTCGGAGAACCCAGGTCACTTAATGACATATTTCTTCAAATGAAGGCCGCCATCAAAGCTCTATTATGACGAAACAGGACGCAGAATCACATCCGGCGTTGCTCGGGCGTCCTGATAAAGGCAGATGGTGAATCACTGCAATAGTCAGTTGGAACACTTAATGCTCAATTAGAGAAATAAAAAATTATACAGAAGATGACTAGTTATTTGAGTTAAGAACATTATATATATATATATATATATATATATATATATATATATATATATATATATATATATATATAATATATATATATAATAGTCAGTTGGAACACTTAATGCTCAATTAGAGAAATGAAAAATTAATCATAAGATGACTAGTTATTTGAGTTAAGAACATTATATATATATATATATATATATATATATATATATATATATATATAATATATATATATATATATATATATTCTACGCATCCCCGTACGGTTGTTAAGGAAATCAATCTAATACTAAGGGTGCAATTTCACATATTTATTATATAAATAACGAAAATTCTTATTATACCTTACAACAATTAATACGAACCGCAGCCGCTGTGTAAGGATTAGTCACTCAGACTTCGCGAGAATATGGTTATTATATAACGCTAGATTTCTTGAGAAAAATATGCGTCAACATTTGGAAAACTTGTCTTGTTGGGTAAATATGTTGCGAGAATTCACTCCAGTGCAGTCAAGAAATCTCTCTCTCTCTCTCTCTCAGTAAACAATCTCTCTTTTCTTTGCTACCCTCCCACCTCTCTCTCTCTCTCTTTGCATTCATCGTTCCTTTAATAATCGGATATTTCAGCCCGTTCTTCTTTCCTTCCTTGTGTAACCAGCTTCCCCATCTCCCCCCCGCCCCTCTCATTGCACGTGAAAGTGCGGTATAAACAAACAAAGAGCTGATGTCATTCGGAATGGACCTTGACTTACTGGGAAATGATGCCCGTGTGTGTGTGTGTTTGTGCGCCCGAAATCGGGGCATCTTCTCCGAATCGTTTCCGGTCACCCCTCACCGGATTTTGGTGTGTAGTTGGAAATACTACTACTAATAATAATAACTATTATTATTATTATTAGTATTATTATCCGTAAAAACCACTGCATATATTCACTGTTATCAGTTATAAAGAATATATATAACTTATTCATACATAGATGGGGATACCAATTCAAATTCTTTCTGTATAAGAATATCACATTGTTTTAATTCTGACGTTGCAAGACTTATAGTTGTGCAGGTTATTATTATTATTATTATTATTATTATTATTATTATTATTCAGGAGATAAGCTTTTTTCATACGGAACAAGCCCATAATGGCTATTGCCTTGAAATTCAAACCTCCAAAGACTACGGTATTCATTAGGAAGAAGTCAGAGGAGGCAAAGGGAAATACAGAAAGAAGGTAAAGGGAAATAAAGAAAGAAAGCAAAGGGAAATACAGAAAGAAGGTAAAGGGAAATAAAGAAAGAAGGCAAAGGGAAATAGAGAAAGAAGAGATCTCTCATATTGAAAATGAAGAAAAATTAAGCTAAAGTGTCTAACTATCATGTACTCTATAAACATACAATGCTTATAGTACCGTATGGCCAACAGCTGCGAAGAAAACAATAAGGAACTACACGGAGAGAACAGAACAACGAAGAACAAGCATGCCACAGAAAAAAAAATCGAGGTGACGTTGCAAAGGCCCAATCGTCTGACCTGAAGAATGAGTAGTTGCCACTCCATTTCCTACTTACGGTATGTGCTATAAAAGTACCACTGCTAATCGTCACCTGATGAAATGTACGATTCTTGTAAAAAATAAATTAAAACCTCATCCGTGTGATTTTACTTGGAATTATGTTTCTTTTGACATTACCTTTTGTTCATGATTTCTGTGGGTTATAATAACTAATGGCTACACGATTGCCGAAATTTCTACAGTTCTATTGGTCGGCCTTGGCACGCGTACAAGTTTTTTTTTTTTTATATGAATTCTTTTCTTCAAACGGAAATAGATATAATGAAAGTAAAAACAAATATTCCACATTATTCATGTCATATTTCAGAAATAAAAATACGTTATAGTTGTTATTTGCCTGTATCTTTCTCTCTGCCTTTGATATATACTATATATATATATATATATATATATATATATATATATATATACTATATATATATATATATATATATATATATATATATATATATATATATATATATATATATATATAATATATATATCTATATATATATATTATATATATATATATTATATATATATATATATATATATATATATATATATATATATATATATATATATATATATATATATATGATGACGTAAGCGTATTGGTACAGTTATAATGATAATATTAATAATATCGATCCTCTCTTATACATAATAGATCATTTTTGACGGTATGGGCACAGTTACAACAACAACAACAACAATAATAATAATTAATAATAATAATAATAACAATAATAATAATAATAATAATAATAATAATAATAATAATAATAATAATAATAATAATACCTGTTAGCACAAGCTTTCCTTCGAAAAATTGGCTGTGGAATCTAGAATGGAATTATCTGATGTTTCTCACTTAATGTGGGATTCAGGATTCGTTATCTAACTCTTCTCACTGATTGAGGAATTTCAAGGATGATTATATAATGCTTCTGACTTATGGAGGAGCTCATGGTTGCATTCTAATGGTCCTGTGTCAATGTGGAATTCAGATTAGCTTTTTTTTTTTTTAGTTTTGCTTTTATTTGCAACATCTCATATTTTCCTTTTGTTACACTTTCTCTCTTACGATCAACCTGATCAAATCCTCAACCTGCCTACCACCACCCCGAAACAAAACTCCCCCAAAACTTTCTCTTTCTTTCTTTCTTTCTCTTTCTTTCTCTCTCTCTCTCTCTCTCTCTCTCTCTCTCTCAAAACCCCAGCTCCTCTGTCTCTCTTTCTGTCTGTCTGTCTCAACCATACCAATTCCCCATCCCGCTACATCCTCAAAACCCTGACTCCTCACCCCCCTTCTCTCTCTCCCTCTCAAAACCCCAGTTCCCCCAATCACCCCTCCAACGCCCCCCCCCCCCCCCCCTCACCCCCCCCCCCCCCCCCCTCTCTCTCTCTCTCTCTCTCTCTTCTACTCGGACTGTCAGCGAAAACCCGTCATTTTTGTGATAACTGGTCGGTTTCCTTACCAGCATGACAGACGTTATCTGAAATACTTGCGTAACCTTGTGGGAGGGGGAGGGGGGGGGTGCGAATTTGCCACCAGCGCCTCTCTGAAAGCCGAGGGTATATAGTGCCCCATTGAGGAAGAAGCTGATCTTCCTTTTCTTCTTCTTCTTCCTCTTCTCAGACAACGCATAAAGAAACTGGTTTACTCGTTAGAGCCTAATAGCTTATATTGCCCTAAATATCTGCGCGCTTCATTTTCTTGACGCATCGTTAAGATGTCTTGCGTAAGCCGACACTTCAGTGCGCCGATTCCCAGAATGACAGGGCCAAGTGAGATGACTCTGGCCAGTACTTAGACTGGTGACCACCTAGCAATGGAATGGAATACGGAATTCAGGCCAAAGGCCAAGCGATGGGACCTAAGAGGTCATTCAGCACTGAAAGTATTCAAAGTAGAAAGGTTTAGCAGGCGGAAAACCTCGCAGTTGCACTATACAACAATTGTCTGGAGTGGGTGGGTAGTAAGAAGAAAGAAAGAGAATACGAACGGAGGTACAGTAACAAGAATTAAATGGCTGTAGCTAAGGCCGAAGGAACGATGCAAAAAAAAAAAAAACAAATAAAACTTAAGTAGTGCCTAAGTGCACCACATGAGGAGTACTGGCGGCACTGGCCACTTATTATTATTCAGAAGATGAACCTTATTCATATGGAACAAGCCCACCACTGACTTGAAATTCAAGCATTCAAAGAATATGGCGCTCACTTGGAAGTAAGAGAAAGTAATTATTGTTACTGGTATTGTTGCCAGATGTGAGTGAAGCGCTGTTGTTTCTGTTTATCATACCACTATCTCTGCAACATGTCACCCCCGCACGACTTGCAATAAAGCAGTTATCGTGGCACCGATATTGTTCATCTTTCCTTCTATTTCACCCGATTCTCTCCCACCTCCCAACCAGAGTGGGGGGGGGGGGGGGGGGGGGGGGGCGTTTCTAGAAAAGGCTCTGAATTCTGAGGACGTTACTCGTTTCTCTACGTTTCCTTTGTTTATCTTAGTCTCACTTATTTTTTTTTTTTCGCCCTAGTCCGAGGCATTTTCTCCACACTCGGTATCGGCCTCAACGAATGATCTCAATTGCATAATGAGAGATTAAATCTTTTAAAGGTCATCATCGTCATTTGACATGACCTCAGGTCCTGTGTTCTGAATTTCCATTGAGGTTAGCTACTGTGGTGAACTTGCAGTATACTGACTGGATGATATGGCATATATATATATATATATATATATATATATATATATATATATATATATATGTATATATATACATATATATATATATATATATATATATATATATATATATATATATACACAAATTCTCGTTAAAATAACAATACTATACAAATAATAAGAGTCAGTGCTAACAAGGTTAACCATTTTGAATAAATATAATTTTTCGCAAAGTTTTGTAAATAATGCGATGACAGTATATTACATGTAGTACTACAATTTGGCCAAATATACATCAATACGGTTTGTTAATGCTAAAAAATTACAATTTTGAACACCTTAATGACCCACCTTATGATTTAAAAGCAAATACTGGAAAGGGTTATACCACCCGCTGCCCCGCCAAAAAAAGAAATAATAATAATAATAATAATAATAATAATAATAATAATAATAATAATAATATAATAATAATAATAATAATAATAATAATAATAATAATAATAATAATAATATAATATAATAATAATAATAATAATAATAAATAATAATAATTAATAATAATAATAATATCCTTTATTTCAGCTCAAGGCCATATACAGGGAATATACAAAATACAGACAGTAACATACACAATCTAGATACATGAGACAACATGATAAAAAAGTGACTAATCGGCACTTATCCACAAAATAGCTGAGGTAGCATAAAAGATAGTAATCATAATACTGATAATAACACTAATAATATTGGTGAGAAAAAAAAATGCATTGAGAGTTATAACAGTTAGTCCACAGATTATATAACTTAAATTTCAACTAGAGACCTTAGGTGGTTACAGCAGTCAGGTCCAGAGGGCTAAATACGAAAATTGAGTGTAAGAAAATCTTTAACTTGATAGTATTCACAGTAATAATGAAAAAGTAAAATATCAGCAATAAATATAAATTATCTGCAGATGACATCTTGCCAATACAGAGATTAAGTCCTTTAGGGGACAGAGGCCTCATTTTCCCATCTTTCCCACAATTTAGATCTTCTTGCTTCACTCCTTAGGATGCTTTGTATGAGCGAGTTGCTGCTGTTCCTCACTCGTGTTACTAGACTGGACATTGTTCGCCTTGCAATGATTTTTAATTAAATTGTCCAGGTGGTTTTCTATGAACATAAGCTGCACAAGAAATCCATGTTTTCTAACGTTATCCACGTTATAAACAAATGGAACCAATAACTTCCTCTTCATTTTATCGATTCAATTTTTAACTACAAAGAGAGGTAGACTTGTTAACTTGGGAAAAGGAATCACTGAAGGGAATAAAAAAGAAAAAAAAAAGGCCGAAGCCACGCACATATCAACTGCTTGATCCTGTTACATCCCGTTTAGTGATTCTGTTTCCCAAGTTAACTAGTTTGCTTCTGGAAGACTGGTTCGGGTTTTGGACAGACGGAGATCGAAGAAGTGTAGAAAAATGTTGAAGGTTTTCATCCTTAGACGAGGTGACGTGTTTGCTTCTAGTCTCTCAGAAGTCATTCGACAAACTACATATCACTATTTAATGTTCAAAAGGTGTGCGTGTGTGTGTGTGTGTGCGTGTGTGTGCGCGCGCGCGTGCATGTTTTTTGTGTATGACGGTTTAGATGTGTTGTGGATGTCTCTCTCTCTCTCTCTCTCTCTCTCTCTCTGTATATATATATATAGTGTGTGTGTATATATATATATATATATATATGTGTGGTGTGTGTGTGTGTGTGTATAGCGTGTGTGTGTGTGTGTGTGTATGTACGTATATATGTATGTATGTGATCGCTAGATCAACGACGTTAAGCAACATTGGATCTGGTCAGTATTTGGATAGATGACCAGCCATAAGCTATCTTCACGTGAGATGAAATTACACACACACACAAACACACACACACATGTATACATACATATATATATGTTATATATATATATATATATATATATATATATATATAGTATACAAAACTGCTCTTCCTCCTATCAGCTGTGCGGGAAATGACCATAAATCTAAATTTGCAGCAATGGTAGGTCTACCAGAAGCCCTGAAGATGGCACCAATCAGCAACAGTGGTCGTTAGTGATTGCCTAATCTGAGAACACACAAACAACAACGCTTAGGAACCACGGCGGGACATCAAAGGCTCGCTCTGAATTTCTAATACGCCAGTCGATGTAAACATGGTGGGCATCTACTGCGTACCTTTCTTCCTCTGAGAAGAAGAAGAAGAAGAAGAAGAAGAAGAAGATGTGAAGAAGAAGAAGAAGAAGATGTGAAGAAGGAGAATAAGAAGATGTGATAAAGAGTAGTAGGAAAGAAAATAAGCAAAACAAAGAGGGAAATCAATCCATTCCATAGATACGCTCTGGAACCAACCGTGGATTAGCTAAGTCACAAGAATATCACGAATCTTTCATTACAATAATTGGAAAAAAGATAAATCGGCGAGAATTAAATGATTTATCATGGCTAATAAAACTGGCGTCACAATCAAAATAGGAAAAAATAAATAAATATAAAAGAATACAGGAAACTGAAAAATAAATATTCCAAAGGAAATAGGAAAATAAAAAATAAATATTTAAAAGAAAATAGGAAAATGAAAAATTAATAAGTTTAAAAGGAGTTTCCTACGATGAATATCTATAAACATAAAAATATGCAAATCATATCTATACACAATAGATACATACATACCTACATAGAAAATCAGGTACATACATACATCGGAAATCAGATAGATAGATAGAAGTTTCTTGATCACAACATGATGTTATGAAAATTACAAGCTGCATGTATACGATTATAAATTTGTTGAGGGGGGGCCAGCCTCCATGACGTAGATACATAACTGCTCTGTATCATAATCCTCGACAAGAATCGTAGCTAGGATAAAATGTCCTTCTCTCTCGCGCCCCAAGAGAGGAACAAATGCATTGGGAGGTACGTATTGCAATATACGATTGTACCCTTACCCAAATATAAAAATATAATTGTGGATAAACCACACTTCACCTTACTCTTACTAATACTTAGCTTTCCAAACTATTCCCTATCAAGGTTAGCTAGCTAACTACCCTCACTCTTCTTTCACCCATCTTACCTATCAGCCAAAAAAAAAAAAAAAAAAAAAAAACTCTACTGTTCAGTGGCGTTATGGTGATATTCACGTTGAAGACTTTACTGGAACTGTTACAAATATATGTAAAATGAAAATAAACAAAATCGGGTCATCGGCTCTTGAAATCTTCTTCAAATGCGCTCTATTCGGCAAATGCTTGTGTAGCAAGTTAAAAGGCGTCTTGTGCTTCCCCCACATGAATATGTCCTCTTCATGAATGATAATCATCTTTCATATTTGTTTTTACATGATGTCTCTAAATCTGGCACTATGCGCAGTTGGTTCGCTGACAATGCTAATCAAGTAGTTTGTGATTTCTCTCCTCTTAATTAAAACAGGGTCAATTAATTCCTTGTAACACATATATTAAGTTTCATCTCCAAAGACACGCCACATAGTTTTCCTAATCAGGTCATTGAATTTGATGAATGTTTTTTAAATACTCACATTGCATTTTTTTTTAAATGTGGGCATTGAATTCTCTTAAAATTTACATTAAAATGACCAAATTACAATGACGAAAACAAAATTATAGAACAGAGTACGTAAACAATTTGCGATGAAGGCCAAGCGCTGGGACCTATGAGGTCATTCAGCGCTGAAACGGGAATTGAGGGTAAAAGGTTCCACGGGTGTAACAGGAGGAAAACCTCGCATTTGCATTACGAACAAATGTTAGAAGAGGGTGGAAAGTAAGATGGAAGACGGAGTATGAATGGAGGTACAGTAAAAGGAAAGAAAGCAGTTACAGCTAGGGGCCGAAGGGACGTTGTAAAGAACCTAAGTAATGCCTACAGTGCACCGTGCGTGAGGGTCACTGATGGCACTGACCCCTCCCACGGGAAATGCAGAAGTATAGACGCACTTTGAAAAATGCCTATAAATCTAAATTTGCAGGCATTTATAGGACATGCGATTTTTCTAATTGGCTGACCTAATTTACTAACCTGTCAATAATTGTTTATTGATTGATATGACTGATTATGGCAATTCTTCTATAATGAGAGGCACTGGGGCACTTGCAGTCGATTAGTGCTTTAGACAGTGAAAAGAGGGAGAGGTTGGACAGCAAGACTGAAGACATATTACTCAACTTGTCTTTACTACAGTTCTTAAGAAACTGCTTAGCAAAGCAATGGGCCCGAGTTGAATTAATTACTAAAATAATAATAATAATAATAATAATAATAATAATAATAATAATAATAATAATAATAATAATAATGATGATGATGATGATGAGGTTGATAATAATAATAATAATAATAATAATAATAATAATAATAATAATAATAATAATAATAATAATAATGTAAAGAAGTATTTTATAAAATGTCTCAGTATCCTTGAATGTCTTTATATTTTATTTTTACCATTTACTTATCAAACAGAAGACAAAAACATAGTTTGGCCTGACGTATAATGATTTTCGTTAAACCTAACTCATTTTGATGGACTCATTATCTTATTAACGAACTGTAAATCATACATCCTATCGACAATTTTTGCTTGCATTAATATTTTTTCCTCCTTTCAAAGTGTCAGTTTGTCGATTTTTAGCATGTTGCAGATTTCGGCATTCTTGCGAGCACTTTAGAAAACTATTTATTTTCAATTGGATACATTAGATGACTTCCGATGTTACACAGTGTGCATTCCCGTAAATCACTAACATAACCTATTTAATTTGAGTGAGAGTGCAATTACAGCCAGGACTTGGTAACAGTGTGTGTGTGTGTGTGTGTGTGTGTGTGTGTCAATCCGGAGACGAAATAAAAGCGGCAAGTGAAACGTAACCCTTAGAGGATTTCCATTAAGAATTGATTTCCCAATAAGAAACGAGTTTCTGTGAGCTTAATAGATACGATACGCCAATTAGCTTAGGTACGGGCTAAGATGCCATTAGTAACACGCGATGCTATCGTCAAAGGAATTACTGATGGCAAATGAAACTACATAACTGGACCCAAAGGGTTCCAATATACTCTTATTAGGAGTGGCTTCCATCTCCTTACTAATAATAATAAATAATCATTATAATAATATAGAAATGAAATAAACAATAGTGTCATCATTATGTATTATGTATCACATGAATCTGCATTAAAATTCATATAGATATCACGAACATTCTATTTTCAAAGATATTCCTTATGTATGAAATGCTTTCGTCTCTTATTACTTGATTAAGGAAACCTTTCTTATTCGGACGAATTATGGAACATAATTCTGGAAAAATACATTTTCCGTTTGCATTATATCCAGGACGCCTTAAGATTTACACGTTAAGGAAAATATCTTTCTCGTATTCTTTGTGCTTAGAATAATAATGGCATCCACTAGTCTTATCCGAGAGACGAAATAAATTCTAATAGATGTAACCGGATATAACAATTACAATTAATGTTATAATATTATAATTAGTAATCTGTAACATAAGTATTTCACAAATGTAACTGTATTACTTTATTTCAAATATCAACTATTACCATTATCAAAAGTGGATGTAGTAGATTGGCACAACATAAACGGATGATTTCATTACAGTCACTATTCCAGTTACTATTCCAGTTACTACAAGTCTGACCTACCATCAGTCCCATTGTCATTCATAATTACCATTACTAATCATTCCATTAGATTTAAACAGACTAAAATATCTCAAGAATGACTAACTTGGACTTTAACCATATAATTATTTCTCGATTACTCTAGCTCTCCACAACTTTAACAAAATCAACCGAGAGTGGAAAAAAGAATAAACGAAGAGAAGGAAACTAGTGGACGAATGAAAGTATTTTTGCTTTGATTGTGAATTTTGTATGTTATTGTGGTCACAAACTTCCAGCATTCTATTTTTTATTAAGGTCTTCCAAAACCAAGGAATAGGTAGATAGCATGTGTTAGCGATACTTCGATGTGACGTTACCATGTCTATGCTATCATTCTGTTGCCTCTCAAAACAACAACAACAATAATAATAAATGTTATACGTTGACACATGACTAATAATTACTATTATTATTCAAAATAACTCATGAGTGTTATTTTTACTATCTTTGCTCGTGTTTCTCCTGTTGTCCTTTAGCGAGCCTTCACAGTCTTCCAAATTATAACTTGACAAGACTGAGATAATAGACATAATATGCTTCCAGCCTTGACAATTATCATAGCGTTGTCATTGTCCTTGGTGAACCCCCCCTCTCCTCTCAATCTCTCTCTCCGTCTTATTACGTGCTCTCTTAAAAGCAGGAATAAAGTTTATTTATCAAGTCATTCAATTAATGCTAATTTTGCTTGCGTAAGCAAAAGGGCATGGCCAGACGAAATCTCTCTTCCTATCTCATTTCCAGAGCCTCTTCTCTCTCGTAATTGGGATACCATCGTATTCAAGTACATGAACACATGTACAAACAATCTACTTCCTTACACTTAATGTACGTCTCTGTTGGTTGGCTGGTACCTCAGTGGTTCTTCTTCTCTTTTTTAACTATTTATATTTCTATTGCATTTTAACATAAATACTATTGTGAATCCTTATTTTCAGTTTTTAATATATGCATTTCTCTTTTAACAGACTGACGATGCACAAAGCTGATGTGCGAAACGTTTTATAATAAATCTTGGCCTTCATGTGAAGTATCAATGGACCTCCTGAACCTCTTATATATGTATATATATATA
>NC_087204.1:26321200-26326200 GCF_015104395.2 Macrobrachium nipponense | reverse complement strand
TGCTTTTATGAATACAATCTCTCTCTCTCTCTTCTCTCTCTCTGTAAAAACGCAGATTAACTTTTGTAACCCCAGATGCATAAACAACAGTCTCTCTCTCTCTCTTTCTCGCTTTCTCTCTGTTTACACGGATTCTTACAAAGCGTTCATAAATCTAAAATTATATGCAACAAAGACGCCTCTCTCTCTCTCTCTCTCTCTCTCTCTCTCTCTCTCTCTCTCTCTCTCTCTCATACATCCACATGCTGGTTACCACTAGTTCGAGCCTGCATCCACTCGCACCACTAAAGGGACCTTTTCTCATTCCCGACGCTTCTCTCATTAATATCCAGATATTACACCAGATTATATGAGCTCGTTGTGGACTGGTCATCCAACAGCCAATAAATAATTCTATACCCGAGTGTTCGAAGTGACACATTTACTGCTACCATTCGAAAAGAAAAGAAAAAAAAAATTAGAAGTTATCATCGGATCTCAATATAAAAAATGAGTTGTTTCATGTTACTGCCTCTTGTTATTGAGATCAAGTTCTGACTCTTAACCTTGTTATATTCGGTGACTGTCTGTTAGTCCCATTTTCTGTATTTCCAAAAGGGCATTCTGTCATGTGAGACATAGTGAGCAAGTCGAAAGAATTTTAGACTGGTTCCACATGAATAAGCGCAACACTGCGGGTAATAATAATAATAATAATAATAATAATAATAATAATAATAATAATAATAATAATAATAATATAATAATAATAATAATAATAATAATAATAATAATAATAATAATGATAATAATAATAATAATAATAATAATAATAATAATAATAATAATAATAATAATAATAATAATGGGTAGTAATGTTCTTTAAGGTCCACAATAATATACTGTTGGAAGCAGTAGTTAAATTTTAAAAAACTATGTAAAAGCTTTCGAACCCTACCTTGGGTTCATCTTCCGTCGTATGAAGATGAACCCAGAGTAGGCTTCGAAAGTTTTTACATAGTTTTATAAAATTTTACTACTGCTTCCATCAGTATATTATTGTGGACCTAAAGAACAAAACAACAACAACAACAACAACAACAACAACAATAATAATAATATAATAATAATAATATAATAATAATAATAATAATAATAATAATAATAATAATAATGCTATGAAGGCATAGTTCAATGAATATTAAGACCGAAGGAAATTAAAAAAAAAAAAAATTGGTCTGGTACATTTTGAAGTAATCGAAGAGTCGAAGTTTTGCATATTAGGTTTGCCTTTTGTGTTGTTTTTACTACAAGGCTAGACTATGACGTTCACCTTTCCCCTTAATCTGTGTTTAGGTAAGTTGATCAGACATGAGTATAATTAATTTCGGATTAGTTTCACTCTCAGGCGTTCAAACATACATTCCTCTGAGTAGGTAGATGAGGGGACAATTGTAAGAAGACGTTTCAAAAGAGTCTCATCCTCGTCCAGTAATTGAAGATGGTAGTGACTACTGTATATTTATTTCTTTTACGGGAGAGCGCACGTCTTATCAATATATACGGCTTGCCATACAGCTCTCTCTCTCTCTCTCTCTCTCTCTCTCTCTCTCTCTCTCTCTCTCTCTCTCTCTCTCTCTCTCTATCTATATATATATATATATATATATATATATATATATATATATATATATATATATATATATATATATATCACTACCCAGACAAGATAGCTCGTGCATCATCAAATACTCTCACCGTATCTCGACCAATACGAGTCACAGGGCGCATACTGAAGTATAAGTTAAAATAGGTTCCTGGATATCCTACCGGACTGTGGAACTGTCTCCCTGAGGATGTCGTGCAATTTTTACTCGAAAGGTTCAAGCAAAGCTCCAATGCATTAATGCTATTCTTCTTGCATTTTAATACATTTCAATCTATTCATTAATTTATCTTTTTGCTTTTTTAAATAAGATGCTTTCTTTGTTATTTGCCTTTACTTTCTCTTTACTTCCTAACGAACCCACCGTATACTTTGGAAGCTTGAACTTCAAGTCAATGGCCCTGTGAACTTGAGCCATATGAATAGGGTTCATCTTCTGAATATAATAATAATAATAATAATAATAATAATAATAATAATAATAGTAACTGAACCCTGATACCGGCCGCAATTCCAACCAGACCAGGCACCATGTATTCACTCCTGAAATCAGATCTAAATAATTGGTTTCAGTAACCGCAATAAGTAAGTGATAACTTCGTCAACAACACATGGAGGGCCTCGAGAAAGTTGACTGATCTTCAGGTATCTCTCTCTCTCTCTCTCTCTCTCTCTCTCTCTCTCTCTCTCTCTCTATATATATATATATATATATATATACATATATATATATATATATATATATATATATATATATATATATATCAATCTATCTATCTATATAACGCTCCTGGTTTTATTATACGCTAAGACGGAACACTAATGATAATGCGCATTTATCCATTTAGACATACGAATATATGTATACATGTGTTTATTATCATATGTACACACACAAGCACACACACACACACACACACACACACACACACACACACATATATATATAATATATATATATATAATATATAATAATAATATACTATATATAATATCGTATATGTGTGTAGTATGTGTGTGTGGGTATGTGTGTGTGTGCTCCCTCGCATTTAGAGAAATAAACGAATGAACAAACTGTTCCAAGAATAATTAAACAAGCCGTTTTCTCTCCACATAGTGACATCTGTTGTGGATTAAACCAAAGGACACAGAAGAGCAATATGAAGAGCGTCTTTGGTGAACCAGCTCATTAAGAGTGACCTACTTGCGACATAAATTACCCAATGCCCCTAATTTTGCCCATGTCTAATTTTCAATGGTTTCCGTTTAGTACCCCCAAGTACAGCGATGCCATCCACGTGGAACAAACACCACATGGTTTTCTCTCTCTCTCTGTCTCTCTCTCTCTCTCTCTCTCTCTCTCTCTCTCTCTCTCTCTCTTACTGCCTGCCTGCTTCCTATCTCTCCCTCTATCTTATTGCGTGCCTGCTACTCTCTCTCCCTCTCTCTCTTATAGCCTGCCTACTTCTCTCTCTCTCTCTCTCTCTCTCTCTCTCTCTCTCTCTCTCTCTCCCTCTCTCTCTCTCTCTCTCTCGATTATACCAAAAGATTAAAGAAAATGCCCCGGGTACTCATTACATTATACGATATAAATGTGAAGTCTGAAATATATTATCATCACTAAGTAGTGTAGGCAAAATGTATAATTGTCATTAATGTGCCATGCGCACATATTCTTGAAATTAAAAATAATAATAAAATATTCCAGAATTATTAACAATGCCACTGTGATTATAAAGTTAATTACATGTATTTGTGCATGAAATGAAAATATTATCGTACAGTTTAAAGAAATATGTTATTACCATTAGCCAAAGCTTGCACTCCTCTTAATAAAAAAGAAAAGAAAAAAAAGTATTGTAAAACGTCGATTAAAATTTAACAAAACTTAATAGATATCATTAGTCAGTTTCCATACAGTCTTTTAAACTATTAATCACGAGTTTATAAAAAGTATTACTGCCATTATTTAATTCTAGCGCTTCTATATTATTTATAACAGGAAACTTGCAAAAAAAAATGATAAAGGTTTAAACAATATGATGTATCACTATGAGTCAGATAACTACAACTATTTAAATAAAATTTCTTGCACAACTGTGGCCAAGAAGTTTAAAAATTAACTCTATGAATATATTAATATAAACAATCAAACGTCATATTGCTGCAACACATTAACTAAGACTGCACATCATCATTCTTAAACATATATTACTGCAACGGATCAATTCGCGTACTCCATGCTTGCACAACATGTGCGGATTGCAAAACGCCCTTTCAGCCCTTCTCTGTTTCTACTTCATTTACGGCACCCAGAGGAGGCTGCAGATCGCTCTAGATATTAGGGCGAAACGCCGCGGCTGCATACCCAAGGCCCCCATACCCACACGCGATCAAGACGCGGTCTCGAGCATGACCTTGCCCGGCAATGCAACGGCAGATGACCCTTGTTCGATCTTGGTAACCTGTTGAGGTCGGTCGGGTGGCCCATTAACTCATTCATTTCTTGGTGGTGGCTGATTTTCAATGAGGGCTTTCACCAGGTTAGTGTGGCACCTTGTGTTTCGTTTTCTTCTTATTCTCCTCCTCCTCTGGAGGTCTGAGCCGTTTTCTTGTTCTTTCTTTGCCTCTGAGATGTGAATTTCCGGCTAAAGTTGCACTGAAATATTATGCACTGTTAGATTGTATATTAATTGTTTTTTTTTCATCTGCTGTTCTGTAATGAAATGCATTGTTCTGTAGCGTGTTGCACTGTAATACACTACTGGTTTTTTTTTTATATCGTGATGTAATGAACCGAGCTATATACTACATTACTGTAACGTCCAGTGCTGCACTGCACTGTAATTTTCTTTAGATGCAATTTATGTACTCTACTGTACTTTGATGATCTGTGCTATTCTCTGCTGAACATGCTGCACTGTAATTTATAGTGAGGCCATACATTACAGTTATTGCATCATGGGACTTCATTTACCTCGCATACTGACTTATTTCTGTACCGAACCTTTTAATGACGACTAAGGGGTCACGGTTCATCTGATTAAATTGCGAAAATTGCGAGCAATTTGCCTGTTTCAAAATCATTAACTGGCTGGCAATCCTTTGGACACTTATATGATAAAAAAACACAATCTATGAGAAGTCAATTACTTACTAATTTTTTTATTTTGTACCGTAACGACCCCTTTCAACCCTGCTCCCACCCACTCTCTAAAATAAAAGGCGAAAAGCCGTTTTCTTACCAGGCACCTAATTTCCAATATTTATCAAAGGAAGCACAGAACTTCATGGCCCACGTGGTCCCTCGATTTTGTCAGAATGAAATCTAAACCTTTGTAAAAGCTCCTCCTGT
>NC_087204.1:26311200-26316200 GCF_015104395.2 Macrobrachium nipponense | reverse complement strand
GCTATGGTAGGGGAAGGGAAAAGGGAGGGAAGGGGGGGAAGAAATGGGGTGGAAGGGGAGGGATAAAGGAGAAGGGAAGGGGGAAGGGAAAGGAGGAGGAGGATGAAAAAAGAAGGGAAAAGGGGGGGAATTATGTTTCTCTATCAGAAGAGACAAATCATCTCCACTGAACATAAGCCTGTCTACCATTCAAAAACAGTCACACCTTTTATCGATTGTGAGAAATATAAACTGCACAGCAAAGAGGAAGCGAATGTACAAGATCTGTCTTCAGCAAACTGCACGAATTCGTAGTGGATTCGGTATACATGAATGTACTGCTAACTCACTACAAACTACCCCTCCGCCTTGTCTTCCCTTACCCATAGCCTGTGATTCACAGCTTTCCCGGGCAGCGCCAGGTAGGTCAGCTATTATATATAGGGCTATAAACCATCCTCGATCAAACCCCTATCCAATAGTTTTTGTTTGGTTTAAATCTGTCAAGCCGTTTAGCTGTGATTGAATAACAGACAGACTGAAGGACATAATGCCCACTATAGAATAATACTACAATAAATACATGTATGTATATATATTATATATATATAGATATATATATATATATATATATATAATATATTACATATATATATATATATATATATATATATATATATATATAGATATATATATATATATATATATATATATATATATATATATATATATATATATATACATATATATATATACCTATATATATATATATATATATATATATATATATATATATATATATATATATATATACAAAGAGAGAGAGAGAGAGAGACTCAAGCAAACAGACAAAAAAATAAAGAAAAACAGAGGTGATTTTCTTTCAAGAATAAAGCAGAAAATTCCCTGTGAATCATAATGAAGCCGTTATGGTCATAGAATTCATGGAAGCACAACTTGGAAATGTCTAATTAGATAAGTCATTGAACAAACAAACAGAGAACAAAAGGACTTCATACATTGAAGTCCTGTCTCGTTGATATGGATAATCAGGTAATTCCCCTTTGTCTCTCTCTCTCTCTCTCTCTCTTAATGCAATTGAATTTTACGTTTTATATCTACTCGTCTCTTCTCCACCCTTTCCTCTCTCTTTCTCTATTTCTGCATCTATTCAATACTATCAAGTTTGACCTATTAATTACATATCGTCTGCCTCTCTTTTTCTCTCGCTATCTCTCGGTATTTATCTTAATGCTACCAAGTCTGACCTATAAATTACATTTCTTCTCTCTCTCTCTCTCTCTCTCTCTCTCTCTCTCTCTCATCTATTCAAATGCTACCAAGTCCGACCTATAAATTATATTTCTTCTCTTTCTCTCCTCCCAGCGCCCTTTTCATACTGACCGTTATGAATACAATTGAAGTTGACCTCTTTCTTATCTGAATCACCTCTCTCTTTATTAATGCAAAGGATGTCTGCTTATTCACCATTTTGACTCTTTCCCTCCGTGTGCATTTTCCACTCTGCAAGATCCGAGACACTAACTTTAAAAGACAGTTTCAGACATTTGGCTGCTTTACCGTCGTGTTCCCAGTTCTTCAGGAATCCCGGATTTCTCTGGATTTTCTGCGTTCTAGGAGACCTTTAGCAACATTTCCTATGTCAGATCATGTTTAGAAAGATTTTAGCTCAATGAGGATGGATAACTTTTGGCATATTCTTTCGGCTAACAACGACGCTGGAAACGATCTTTTTATATATTCTTTATATATATAAATATAAATATAAAATATATATATATTATATATATATATATATATATATATATATATATATATATATATATTTATATATATATTTTTACTGGTTAAATTGCATACATATATACATATTAATATTATCCGTAATTGGCCATAAACGGAAATTCATCTTATATCCCCATAAAACTTAAAAAGCATGATCAATGCTCGCAATGTATATATATATATTATCTATATAGATATATATATATATATATATATATATATATATATATACATCGCGAGTCAATGATCATGCTTTTTTCAAGTTCTTATGGGGATATAAGATGAATTTCCGTTTATGGCCTATTACGGATAATATTAATCTTGTATATATGTATACATTCGCGAGTCATGATCATGCTTTTTGTTTTAAGTTTTTATGGGGATATAAGTTGAATTTCCGTTTTATAGCCCTATTACGGATAATATTAAATAACGTTATAATAGGTTATGTAATTTATTGCCAGTAAAAATTATACTTTTCCTAAGCTGCTAATACCTCTAATATCTTTATATGAAATGAACGGTAGCACTGCCTGTTCCTGAATCAAAACCGTGAAATAAAACCTTCTGGTAAAAGTATGAAAAATAATTTCCATTTCGTAATGGACGGCATTCTTCGGGTATCCGAGGGTGGTACCCGGTGTCACGAAGTGACGCCACTGGCCCTCCTCAATCTCGCTTGTTTTTTTGGAGCGACTGTTTGGTGCCAGCTCGAGCCCTACCGCCGACCCTCCCTCTTCCCCCAGCTCCGCCCCCCCCCCCCCCACCCCCCCCCCCCCCCCCCCACCTACTTCTTCTTCTTCTATCCTGCTCCTCTTCAACCTTCTTCTCTCACCCCAGCCCTATCCCCAACGAGGGAGCGTGATTCAGAATGACAGCTCCTCTGCAGAATGACATTTAGATAAACGTGTCATAAATAGCCGATGAAAACGAGGTTGGCATAGGCACTTTCTAAGTCATGCACTTTGGCCGTATCTTCTTTAGCGGTATGGCAATAATGCCTCGCCTTCTTCACGATCTGACAACCTCTCGCTGAAGCGTTATACCGTCTTGGGTTCCTTTTGAGAAGTCTTGCTTCCGTCATAACTATAGGCGTTTGGCTTTTGCTTTCGCGCTGTCATGGCGCCGTGCTCTGACGTTATAATAACAGCCTGGTTTCATGCTATTACAACTTTGGTTTCACGCTATATATAAAACCTTCTTGGTTTTCCGATACAGCAGCAGTGACTTCACACTGCTGTCACATTCTCTGGCTTTCACGCTATGCCAGCTCCTTTCTTCCACACTGTAACACATTTGGTTTCATGTCGTATCTCCTTGCTTCCACTAAATAAATTCCTTCCCCCACATAGCATTAAGCGGTAACTTTTCCGATAACTAATCTATTTTACGACACGGTATATCGTATTTTATTATCCTTCTTTTTCTCTTTAAAATGTCACTTTCAACTGTCCACCAAAATCATGCATCAAGTCCCGGCTGTCCTTGCATGCGATATATTTGCGCTTTGGATAACATTATAAACCTAACCTAAAACTGGTAGGAGCCAATCGCGTATGGATTTCTTAGGGATTCGTTTTCTGTCGCCCCAGATTCTTTCATTCCTCCTCATTCCGTCGCGTTTTCTTTATCAGATAAAGACCAAATATTTCCCTATTTCAAATGACTTTTTTTTTTAACATACCTGAGTTTTTTTGTTCTTTTTTATGTTCGATGACTCAGCTGATATTCCTCTAGAACTGGTATGTTCCTTGAGAGTGTAAGATGACAAGTATACATATCGCAACAGTAAATAATAAAGATAGATGTATGTAAGGGGAAAAGCAGGAACTGATGCCGAAAAAGGGGAAAATATCGCATCACCTCACCCAGACAGACAGGCGTATGGGAAAGTGAGCACCCAAGAATGGTGAAATCAAGGAAAACTACCTCCTCTGCTAACATCGATGAATGTACAGGGAATGGGAAGGAATGGCGAATAACTAAGAAAATAACACATCGATGAACAAAGACGAACGTTCAGGGTAGTCATGAATGGTGGAAAACCCATTCAAATTTATGCAAATGAATAAATAGAAAATCTTTACCAAAGTAATTCTAATAACTATTATATAACAGAAATTTGTTTATGGAAAAGTTCCAATGATAACGCAAAAAAAAAGAACCCTCGTAATTATGAGTGCCAGAGAAAGGTCAAAATATAATTCGTCACGCAAAAAATATCAAAGGAGGACTTATTCTAACCTTGAGTCTTCATCTAACAATAAGAAAATTGATGACATCCCTTGATAGCCGAGTTTGCACAAGAATATTCTCTTGCTAATCATTTTTCCGCCTTGCAACAATTCCATTTTCACATGTAGAAAAATACCCATATAAGCCATGACTCATATTGTTTCATTGCAGTTCAAAGGCGAAACAAAGTTAATTATTTGTGTTTGTTTGTTTGTAAGGTGTTTTTACGTTGCATGGAACCAGTGGTTATTCAGCTATGGGACCAACGGCTTTACGTGACTTCCGAACCACGTCGAGAGTGAATTTCTATCACCATAATTATTTGTGTAATCATCGGTAAGTTTCATTGCATTCTTATTTTAACTGAAGAAATGGGCAGTTCTGAGATTGTACGCATGCTGACTAATATCTAGCTTTGGGATTTTCTCCATCCTTCCGGGTTCCATTAATCACAAATTTCCATTAGCCTCTTGTTTCCTTATCCTTTCAGGACTGAGCTACTCAAGGACACGTATAAAGCTGCTGAACGATCGGCCATCATGCCTATTTTTGGGATGACATAGTTGCAAATATTTAAGAATTTGTAAATATTTAAAGTAGCGAATTATAGACTTCCCTTTGCTGATGTAACACTTGATGTTTTGATGTCTCTGTCAAAATGGTTCCTGATTTCTAGCGAAGGTCATTTCCTGATCACCAATTTCCGAATCTGAATTGTCTCTCGTAGATCGAGTGACTGTACCTGTTAGTATTTTTTATGCAACTCAGCGAGTCAAGTGCACTTTTAAGAGGAGCAACCCTGTAATTAATGTTACCCAACGTGTTCGACTGTATCAGTAGTACCCTGGAGAATCATATTTTTATTCTGTCTGTTCCGATGCTCTGTATCTTTCTCTTGATCAGATTATCTGCTAATTCTCCATCGTTTACTCCAGAATTCGGCCGATTCCGTGGGATTTCTAGCATTGCACCGAAATACC
>NC_087204.1:26276200-26306200 GCF_015104395.2 Macrobrachium nipponense | reverse complement strand
TATTGTGCCGTATCCAAACACAACTATCGTACAACCCACGTTACTTCTGTCACTCAATCTGTTCAGAGATTCGGTTCCTTTTAGAATGCCTTCAAATGATAACGTAATCGCGGACGAGAGAAATACTGTGTACTACTCTCTTCAACTGACGTCAGAAGCTGCACAAACGAAATAAATGAATACATTCTCATTTTACCTTCAGTGACACATCTTTGCCAAAATACCCACTTTGAGAAGAAACGAGAAGCCAATCGACAAATCGCATTCTCTAACTCGAACTAGAACTATTTCCCAACAGCAAACGAGTCGACTGGATTCAGAAAAGGCGAGAACCGCCTGGAGACGATTACGAAACGAGAGATGATCGGTCGTTACCTCCGCACTGGCAATTAGGTCTTAAAATTGTAACCCTGCTGCCCACAGTAGCTTCTTCCCGGAAAAAGTCAAGTCCTCACTCCTCTTTTGACTTCTCGCTCGTCTCGTCCACGTTCAGTTTTTCGACCGAGGTCGCGATCCGTCTCTAGTGTATTTCGCGTAATTTATCGCATATAATTCCAGTCATTAATGACACTGATGTCGTTGCATTGACCTCAGTGCTAGAGAAACAGTCCCCGTTGTGTTATTCACGTGATTTCTCAAGTATAAATTTACGTGATTCATTACAACATGGTCATCTTTTATTCAACTCCAAGTGATGTTGAAGTAGACCAAGCGTGTAATTTATAATGGCATTCGCCCAATGAATGACAACATAATGTGGGAATCTTCACACTGTAATTACGCTTCGCAAACGACGTCCTCTCGCTTTCATTCTCGAGAAAAGAGAAGATGGGAATGATAAGAAGGGAGAAGAAGCGGAGATTAGAGGTAGAAGAGAAGTCGAGGGCAAAAGATGAAAAGGTAACTATGCCACGGCCGGGTGCGGCCTTGGGCACCATGCCCACCCTCTTTTTATGTATGTCATAAACGTCGGCAATGAGGTAACCCTTATGCAACGACTTGTGATCTTGTTTGCGCCTGTAAAAAGTCTCTCAAGCATCAGCGACTGTTTTGTTTACGTATCCGTTTACACACTGACCAGCGCCTTAGTTTCCTAGTTTTCAGCTTTTGATTAAAGCGACCAGCACCGTTTTCCAACTTATATTTCTATTATTTCACTTAAAATCAGCATTACAGATTTTCTGTAAACAGATATACTCGCCGACGAAGCGCTACAGTTTTTAGTAAATACGCTTAAGACGGCGAGTAACGTTGTAGATTTTTGGTGCATGCAGCGACCAGCGCTTCTTCAAGTTTCCCTTTATTGCCGATTTATTCAGCGACAAGCATTCAATGTTTCTGTGGCTACGCATAGCAATGCACTGACCAGCTTTCGTAGTGCGCCTCAGTGGCGTGGTTGGTATGGTGTTTGCTTCTCACCTCGGTGGTCGCGGGTTCGATTCTCGGCCATTCCATTGAGGAGTGAGAGATGTGTATTTCTGGTGACAGAAGTTCAGTCTCGACGTGGTTCGGAAGTCACGTAAAGCCGTTGGTCCCGTTGCTGAATAACCACTGGTTCCATGCAACGTAAAAACACCATACAAACAAACAAACAAACAAACCAGCTTTCGTGATCGATCTTAACCCCCATTAATCCTTTTAAGTATTACAAGCAAGAATTTTATTAGTGACATCCTGATCAGTATTCGTTAACAGTATTTTGGACATGTGTAAATTCTATGGTAGTTTAATTCTATTACCCTGATACCGCCGTGCTCAGACCTTGCTTTCTTTATCATTTCAACTATCTTCATTTCTTTCAACCTTGGTGGTCCTTTTCACCACCTCTGTTGGATGTTTTGTCATCTTAAATAATAATTAATAATAATAATAATAATAATAATAATAATAATATAATAATAATATAATAATAATTTATCATTATTATTATTATTATTATTATTATTATTATTATTATTCTTCTTCTTCTTCTTCTTCTTCTTCATGACGTTGGAGTTAAAATGGTAGTATTTTAACTCACGTCATGAAGAAGAAGAAGAAGAATAATAATAATAATAATAATAATAATAATAATAATAATAATAATAAATTTATCATTATTATTTATTATATTATTATTATTATTATTATTATTATTATTATTATTATTATTATTATTATTATTATTCTTCTTCTTCATGACGTGAGTTAAAATGGTAGCATTTTAATACACAGATAAATCTGACGAGATTGCATTGTCATCCCGGAGACTGACGAGTTAAGACCAGCGCGAAGAAGCGCGTTGGAAGAAACTTCAGTGGGATGAACGTATGAAAAAAATCAAACAGAACACACAGTCGAGACAAAGTAAAGTGAAACACGTTGAACAAGTTTGCCCTAAAAAAGTAAAAAAAAAAAATCAATTAGAATAGAGATTAAAATATACAAATAACCAAATAACAAGAAAGCACTGCCTTTCGGACATTCTGTCAGCGAGGAGGAAATCTACTGGGGTGGCTTCGTGACCGGAGGACAAACAATCTGATCGGCAGAGTGCAGAAACATAAACAACTCTTAGAAGAAAAAGAAAACAAGGTTTATTAGTCGAAACATCCGTGAGTGATGGAGAATCTCTTTATTTTTTAAGGGCAACATACAGCGTATATTTTTAGCCAAGACCGAAAATATACTACTCCAATCCAAAATGCGTCGATATCCACATAATATTAATCGGGAATAAAGGTCTTTGCAGTATCAAGAGAATCTCTTTTAAAATACTAAAACAACGTCGCTATAAGGGTCGTTGCCGAAACAAAAGCACGTGTTATATATGTTGACTAACTGGGTGATATAACAGTTTATTCAAGCAAAAAATAAATGAATAAACATAAATAAAGTATTCACCAATGGTCTGCTAGTGATTCTCTCTCTCTCTCTCTCTCTCTCTTATACCACTGAGTGTATAACCGCAAGCGTAATCCTTCATGAGGGTTGACTGTAATTCCAACGAACACAGGTAGCGAATCCTGAATTGTAATCCCGTTGCTTTGACGAAGTAGTAATTTTATTCGTCAATCGTCATAGCCGTATTCCAACACTGCCGTCAATGGTGTTCAAGATTGAACGCTTGAAGCCTGGATGTAGCTTCATATCTTCTTTGAGATAATTGCTTCCAACTTCACATGTATCCAAATATCCTCTTCCATATAATAGACGTAATCACGTTTAACCTCGCGGAATACCATATCTTCATGTCCGTGATGTGTCCCCATATCCAGCTTGCACGTCGTTCAATACATCCACTTTCATTTTCTGTCAACACATCTACGTATCCACTTGCAATTTCACTGAACACTGGCTGTCCGAGATTTAGAAGTTATCTTCATATGAATTCGCACGTTATATCACTTATCAACCAAAGATAATGAATGACAAGTATATCCACCACCAACTTCCACTTTTATAACCTGGCAGATAAAGCGAGAGAGAGAAAAAAAATCGTCCTGTACAGCAACAAGGACGGATTTCTTTGTTCAGTCGCTTTTGTTTCGTTGTTTGGTTGCTTTTGTTTCTTTGTTCAGCTCCAGTTCTTTACGAAATCACGTCTGGTGGAGCACCTGCAAGATCGCGGCGGTGACACTAGTTTGTCATTTGCTCCCTGAATGACGTCATCGGACTAATCGCGAACAGCCTGCCTCCAAGTGCAAGGTCGTATATCCGGAGACGTAATCTCTCTCTCTCTCTCGTTGGCCTCTTCACTTTATCATCATTATTCTTAAAGTAAGAAGTATTCAGTCCTAGCCATAAGATCCGTTTACATTACCAATACACGAAAATTTTCTCTCTTAAAAAGATTGAATAGAATATGCAGATATTAAGCCAGTAAATTCCTAACTTCAGTTAAAAAAGGTGGAGTAGAATATGCAGATATTGAGCCAGTAAATTCCTAACTTCAGTTAAAAAAGGTTGAGTAGAATATGTAGATATTAAACCAGTAAACTCCTAACTTCAGTTAAAATGTATCAACGGTAAATTTCTCTCTCTGTCTTAAAAAGGTTAAATGCAACAGACAGATATTAAGCCCGCAGACTCCCCACTACAGTTACCATGTACCATGTACCAACGGCAAATTTCTCCCTCTCTCTTGCTCTCTCTATAGGAATGTAGAAACACTGAGATCCTGTATGTTAATTATAGACGATTCAAGTACCCCCATATCTAGGGATTGGCTATGTTGCATTACATGCTTCTCCGTGTCTAGTTTTGTCATTGTGCGTGACGCAATCCTGATGCGCTAATACTCTCAAGACTTGTAGCCTCTCTCTCTCTCTCTCTCGTTCTTGTTTTAACATTTTTACGTTTCCATTTCTTTCGTGCTTCGTTCTTTGATGTAACGAGTAGTGGGCGATAGTTGGGACCTGTGAAATATCCTCCTTCCTACGATTCTCAGTATTATTGATTAGTATTATTGGTTGTGGTTATATGGTTATGTGAGAGATTGCGTTTCGTTGGTTGGATTCCCGTTATTGTCAACTCCGAGTCGAAAATTACTGTGCATTAAATTGTATGTGGTGTGCAGGGATTTAAGCGCGGGGCGCTATATTTGCAGTCGAAAAGGAAATTTAGTCGTCGAATTAATTCAAATTAACTTAATATTTGTCCCCATATTTTCGAGTGTGTGTATATATATGTATATACACATACATACATATGCATACATACATACATATAATATATATATATATATATATATATATATATATATATATATATGTGTGTGTGTGTGTGTGTGGGTGTGTATGGTGTGCGCGCGCGCGACTAAACGATCAATCGAGTTCTTCAAAACATCAAGAAACCCTGTTTGTAAGAGAGTCTATAATAATACTGATATGGAAGGAAAGGACTCCTCAGGAAATCCCAAAACTGATAATTTACCGGTTGGAAACCAGTTCGTATATATATGTATATATATGTATGTATGTATATATATACATATATGTGTATGTGTGTATTTAAATCACTGTCTATCCTTGCTTTTATAGTTCGAATCCTGCCGCGCACGATGAAGCACTTATTTATAATTTCAATTATGTGCAAGGTATTCCCAAGGTCTAGTGAACCGGACATTAAACAGATTATTGTTGCTTAATATGCGTGAATATAAAACAATTTCAAGCGTGTATGTAACTTAAAAATTCGCATATAATATTATATATATCTATATATCTATTATATATATATTATATATATATATATATATATCTTATATATAATATATCTATATATATATATCTATATATATATATATATATCTATATAATATATATATATATATATTTATATATATATATTATATATATATCTATATCTATATCTACATATATATATATATATATATATATAATATATATATATATATCTATCCCTTTTTATTAATCTATATATAGATATAGATATAGTATATATATATATATATATATATATATATATATATATATATATCTATATATATATATATATATATAGATATATATATTATATATATATATATATTATATAATATATATATTTATATATATATATATCAAATAAAGGGTTTTTTTGCCACGAAGGAAAAAATGAAAAAGCGAGATAGCCGAGTACTTTCGGTCCTATTCGGACCCTTTACTGAGGTACTCGGCTATCTCGCTTTTTCATTTTTTCCTTCGTGGCAAAAAACCTTTATTTATACATAGCATCACGTTTTATATACTTCGTGATCAAGTTATTCATATATATATATGCAGAAGAGAGGAAGACGAGTAGAGAGATAGACGCGAGAGGGAGAGAGAGTGAGAGAAGAAGAGAGTAGAGAGAGAGAGAGAGAGAGACTCTGACTCCCCATACACAAGCAAACTAAATCTGGTTGCATAACGCCCTTTTTGTATAAATCCCATTAAGGAAATCCTGACAGGCCTATAAGAAATTTCAAATTACTCAACAAATGACGAAATGACACAATTGCAAATGCAAATTGCAGTCCGGGCAAAGTACAGACGAACCACACAAAGGAGGAGCCCGTACTATTACCAGAGCCACTGACGAACCGTTTCTTTCCTTGTGTTCTCCGGGTCGAAAGGAAATGGTTCCTTTGCATTTCTTTCCTCTCTGCGTAATCCACAATATCCTTTCTGAATCCTTATTTGTGGGGGAAAAAAATGTAAATTGGACGGATAGCGAAGGAGTTCATCATATCCTGAACAGCTTATTCGTTAGGGATTGGTCGGTGTCCCGTAGATCGTTAAGTTGCTGTATTTCCCTTGTCGTTGTCGTCACTGTTGTCGTCACTCCCGTTTACTGTCTTGTATGTCTTCAAGTTTAGGTTCGTTTTTTTATTTCATATGTGTTGCTGCATTTTTTGATAGTTGGTATTGTCGTTGTTTTTCTTGAAGTCGTTCAGTTTTTGTGTTACATTGAGGGTCGTCCTTGTATTTAGATGTTGCAGAAAATTCCTTACTGTTGCTTTTATTTTATTCCTGTTGTTATTGATTTATTGTGTTGTTTTACATCTCCAGGTGCTACGTTGAAGTTCGGCGTTGTTCTTTTTTCTGAAGTTCAATTTTTAGTGTTACATTGAGGATCGGTCTCGTTGTATTTAGATGATGAATTCTTCCCTTATCGTTGCTTTTACTTTTATTTCTGCTGTTAGTGTGTTGTTTTACCTCTTCAGGTGCTACGTTGAAGCTCGGTTTTGTGTCATATTGCAGCTCTTGCTTTATTTTCCTTACCTTTGTTTTAAACAGCTTAGGTTTAAAATGCTACTTTTGTTGTTAGCGTTGTTGTATCCTTAGTTACAACTGGCTTATTTCAAGTTACATCTTCCAAGTATCTATTTATTTATCCAAGCGTTAATCTGAATATTTATCCAAATGTGGGTCGTCATATTTTTCATAATTTGAATCCAGAGCAAAGTTTTTGTATTGACCGTCTCAATAACGTACGTTTGGCTAAATATCATGTGACTCATTAAAATAAGATTCCTATTCGCTGTATTTGGCCTTCTAACATTCTCATCCAATGTTCACTTTTGATACACTTGGCTGTGGTTTTGCAAGTTAGCCGATTAAAGCGACTTTATGTTCCTGTGACGAATAATAACGGGGATGACAATTTAGCAATGATGACGAATCATAACAAGGCTATTAACGTCTCTTAGAACGAAGGAGTAGGTCTCCCATAAAGACGAACTCTCTTATTAGCCCGGTAATGAACTTGCGATAGATAAGAAGATTTCCACGTCTGTGAGATTATGAAGAAATCGTCCTCATTTAAGAGCGCTCCTGGTGCCTACTGACAACCGGAAGTAGGTCCGGATCCTATTTTCCTGTTTGCCGGATTATGACATAAGCCGAAACTCTGGGCGAAATGCTATTTCCGGATCCGATAAGCTTTTTTATTTTTTCTAATAATTTTTTTTTTTTACCATTTGTGGGACCTTTTTCCCTCTACTTCCAAGTAGGAGGAAGTTTTTTTTTTTCTTTTTTTCAGACACAGTTTAGTGTTTGTGTCTTTCAAGTTGTATATTTTAAGGTGACACATTTTTTTCGAACTATTTTTACCCAAATGCTGACAGATATCACACACCCTTTCATTAAAATATAGCCATTTTTAATAATATAGTATGTAATAATAATATATATAATATATATATTATATATATATTATTAATATTAAATTATATATCTATATAATTTATAAAGACTAAATCAGGAGGCAAACAAACAAATTGGTTTCCCTTTAATAATTCCAAATTTCGCTTCTAACCTCCCGGAAATTATATATTTTCATATATGCTTAACCGAAGGGGAATTTTTCTCGATAATAGACTTCCTGGACCAGGGCGCGAACCCATGGATCCTTTCAAATCCAGGAACGTCCAGTGAAGCTTTTACCTACTACACCACCGCGAGAGCGAATGAGTATTAAAGGACATTGTAGCTCGATATAGTATAATGAATCACGGAAAATGTGATATGACTTATATATATATATAATATATATATATATATATATATAATATATATATATATATATATATATATATATATATATATATATTACAGTATATATTCACACACATTTTTATAATGCGTAAGATTTAGCCATCGGTAGCAAGTGTTCATCTTATTTAGGCATTCACATCGTAATGTTATTTTATTCGTTTTCAACTATAATAGTTTCATCGCCTTTTCAGTTTTCTGTAGAAGAAAAGTCCGCACTCAGATCTTGAAAACTACTAAGGTTAAAGGGCTAGAAATTGGCATGTTGGTCATCTACCCTCTAATCATCAAACTTAACATATTGCAGCTCTCTAGCCACAGCAGTTTAATTATATTTAAGGTTAAATTCAGCCCTGATCGGGCATCTGGCAATGATATAGAACAGGCCACCACCGGATCGTGGTTAAAGTTTATGGGCGGCGGCTCGTACAGCATTATACCGAGACCGCCGAAAGGTATTTCTATTTACGGTGGTCTTGATTGTATGCTGTACAGAAAACTAGATTGCGCCGAAGAAACATCAGCACTTTTTTACTTGCTTATTTGCCATTTCATCGCAAACTTTTTATGCTTTTTTTAAAAGTATTTTATGGTAATTTTCTTCAGCGGACGAACAACCCCCCTTTTGAAAGACGTTTTCTTCTGAAGGACCCATTTTTGAATGCTAACCACCCTTCAAATTTGAATATCATGATGTGCTAATCAAAGGAACAACGATAGCTTTGAATAAAGATCGCAGAAGTGTCCTTTTACATTAGTGAACTTAATTTATTTACATATACACAAACACACACACACACGCATATATATATATATATATATAATATATATATATATATATATATATATATATATATATATATATATATTATATATATATATATATATATATATATATATATTATATATATACTATATATATATACATAAAATGATTTCATACACGAACGCAAAGGCTAACTACTCACATGTTAGTACATTCAGTTCAACCAACAAACTTTCAATTAGATATTGACACGCCCTATTTAAAACACATTCAAACGTGCAATGAGTTTCGCACGCACACGTGCGCTGATTAAACATCACTAGCACGTCTGTTTTAATGAATGCAAACTATACCATACAAAACCGGTATTCACAGGTTTCTTGATTATCGATTATTTTGCTCTCTCTGTCCACGTCAAGACTTTTTTTTTCCGATTAAATACGCTTGCAAAACAGGTGTCACTCATTTTAGTATATTATACACATGCTTACTTGCTCCTAAGTGTTAGCGTTTAATAAACATTTGTAAACTGACTCACTTAAGATCGGTATATGGCTGGGAACGGAACGACCTAAACAAATACTTGGTTTGGCGAAGCGTCAAACTAAGAAAACTAAAAGAAGTATTTGAGAGAGGAGAGAGAGAGAGAGAGAGAGAGAGAGAGAGAGAGAGAGAGAGAGAGCTGGGTCATATGGTATGTGATAGGGAAACTTGAAAATTGATGACCAATTTTCAATCAAATATTTGAAGGGGGAGACATCAAACCCAAGTAGTAGACATTTTTTTTTTATTATTATTCAAAACTCCACTCCTCGCGGCTCAGTGCCTCCGACACCACCCTTCCCTTCCCTCTTACACACCCCCATTTCCCCCCCCCCCCTCCCTCCCCCAGCCTCGTCTTGGCACTGACCCCTACTACTATTCGTGGCTCCTCGCAAACGCTGAAGTATATTGGCTTGGTTTTCGAGTCGAGTGACTCTGACTTACAAGGTCACGGGGAAGGCCTAATTGGGTCTTGATTTATTTCTCTCTCTCTATCTCTCTCTCCTTTTCTTTTTCTTTCATGTCTGTTCTCTTTTTTTTTATAATCCCTCCCCCCCTTTTATGAATGTTTGTATGATTTTATTTCTTAAATTTGCGGTAATGATTATTTCTTTTGAAAGAGTTCTAATCAGGTCGTTTTTTGTTTCTTTATGATTATGATAGAGAGAGAGAAAGAGAGAGAGAGAGAGAGAGAGAGAGAGAGAGAGAGAGAGAGAGAGAGAGATCCACGAAAACCCTATATACACGTTGCAACCATATATTTCGAATCCTTCTGTATTCCTGAACACTGTGATCAGTGATCAAGAATACAAAAGCATTCGAAATATATTGTTGCAACGAGTACTTGAGTTTTTACGAGCCTTTTCATCTTCGCAGTGTACTGTTAAATTACCGTGAAAGACATTCACACAAACACACACATATATAGCTATATGATATTTGTATATAAAATCGGCAGTTATTCTGGGATGTTCCTCTACGTATTCTCCATATCAATTAAAACCACCAGTGCACCTCATTCGGTGCAATGTAGGCATTACTTAAGGCTCTTTGCAGCGTCCCTTCGATCCCTAGCTGCAACTACTTTCACTCCTTTTACTCTACCTCCGTTCATATTCTCTTTCTTCCACCTTACTGTCCACCCCCTCCTAATAATTGATTCACAGTGCAACTGCGAGGTTTTCCTCCTGTTACACCTTTCAGACCTTAAACAGTCGATTTCTGTTTCAGGATGATGCCAAAAATCTACGTAAATCAAATAAAAAACCACCACAGTCGGTTAACCGCCACGTACGCAATTCGCTGCTTAGATCGTCTCAGAGTCCCTATAAGATTTAATGATGAAAGCCTAAGGCACTCCGGCTCGCTGGGGCATCGAACTTGTGGGTGTTGGGGGCGGGTGTTGGGGTTAGGCCCTTCAGCCAGCGAAGCGAAACGAGTCATGTGGTCGCGTGTGCATCTTGGAGGAATAACATGATTCCTCCAAGGTGTGCATGCGCTCTTGGTTAACCGCAATTAACAGCAGAGAGCTATCGGCCTTTTAAGACGCACTGGAAAGGCGCTTTAAGGGCGTGATCCTCCCTGGGGGCTCGACCGTGAGAAGGGCGTGGGTGGCAGCCAGGCAGGCGGGCCGGTTGGTTGGTCAAGGCCACAGCAGACAGTGGTCTTGCTCTCGCAGTACCTGACCCGACTGCTTGTTTTCTTTCTTTTTTTCCTTTTAACCTTTGGTTTTTGTTATAGCGCCGAGAGGGAAGCTGAAGGTGGGGTTAGTTTCGGAATTGCCAGTCCGGTGGATGATCTCTCTCTCTGTTGTCTCTCTTCGTCGTTGGCTGCATGTTTGCAATTCCCTCTCTGGAAAGTATTGGCAACGCCCCCTTTCCCGTGTCTCTATCTTTCCCTCTCTCCGTTTACAGAATATATATAAAATTTATAAAAATACTAAATCCTTACTGCGCAGGTTCATTGGTTCTGTTCAGACCTATACCCTCCCCTTCCCAAGCTTTATGACGGTCTAATTCGAACTCGAGAATTTTCCTTTCATCTTTATAATAAAGCTTTTGGGATAGAAATTTCAAGTTGCATTATTATTATACTATCAAATGTTATAGCCGAGAGAGCGGCTGATGGTCGATGGTTATGAAACGTAATATGGTCTACTGGTCACACTCGCCGATTTCATGCATTGTAACAGCCACAGTGACCTCTTTAACTTCTCGATTTCCAAATAGTTTAAGGTTCGCTTTCCACCGAAAACCTTGAAATTCCATGACTGAGGCTACTTCATGGGCCCATTAGACTACCAATAAGGATAATAAGAATGTAAATTTAGTCTTGCTAGAGAAGGAACCTCGCGTTCTATCTTGGCGACGAATTTTTTACAATTGTTAGGGTGGGTGGGTGGGGGGCGGGTAATAAACCGCTGTGTTGAAGACTAAAATGAGTTTAGACGAGCACTTTGGTTGAAATGAAAGTATTGACGCGCAGTCGCAAGATCACCTACTCCTTTGACAGTCTTTGAAAAAGGTCAGTCATTGTCTGAATTCTCTCTCTCTGTCTCTGGTTCCGCAGACTAACCGTTATTCCCGAACTAGATGCCACTGGAATGCAGAGATCGGGGATAGTTTGGATTTTCTCTCGACGACCTATAATTATTAGGGAGGCCCTTGTTCGATCTTAGGAACAGGAAGGAGTCGATACAGGTGCGTTCTCGTAATTGAAACCACCGCGGGCCACTTGGCCTGATCAGTCAATTAGAGATACCAGGCTGTCCAGTCAACCGTCATTCTCTCACTTCCTAGTTCCGGTATACGGTGATTAGTCGAAACTAGATGTCAATGAGATACTCATCCATGTTTGGTTGACACACACTTTCTCTCATTTTCGTTACTGGCTGCTGTAGAGCAAGAGTCCGTGCCGGCATAAGGATGGCTTAATCTATCAATCGATCATCATCTCATTTTTGGAACTGCAAAAGTTCATGCAAAGATGCAATGCATTAACTTTTTTTTTCGTTAAGTGAGACTTCTTCACTTTGTAAATCCCTGTACCTCCTCTTATCTTTCTAATGAACACCATAGTCTTAGTAAGGTTGATTTCAAGTCAATGGCCTCTGTGGGTTTGTTCCATATGAATAGGTGTCTTCATCTTCTGCATAATAATAATAATAATAATAATAATAATAATAATAATAATAATAATAATAATAATAATACGAAATTCCGTTGACGACCTACAACACGATGAATATTGGACGACTGCTTTATAATACCAGCGTGCCAGAAAGACAAATCATAAGGAGAATTGAAAGAATTTTTATATAAAATCAATTCTGTGAATTCTGCATTATTTTTAATAATAATAATAATAATAATAATAATAATAATAATAATAATAATAATAATCGACTAACCGAACTGTCATGTCGTCGAAATGCAAGTAACATTGATACTGCCAACAACCTCCAAAAGCGAACAAGTATGGCCGAACGGTCTGACCTTCGTGATTGTCCCTTGATTAGACATTTGACTTTTCTTTTCCGTTTTAGTTTTAGTTTTTTTTTTTTTTTGTTCAGTGCCATTGTTCAATTGCTCCCCGATCGTCTTTGTGCAGCTCCGCGGCGAATTTCATTGTCACCGTCGATTCTCTCTCTCTCTCTCTAATTGCAATGAGTCAGTGCAATTGAAGTGAGCCCCGAAAGGCAGAGTCGCTGGTTGGTGATGTGAGACGGTCCGTCGAAGTACTGAAGGTCGATTGGTTTTTTTCCTTTTTTTTTGTATGCTCTGTTGGTTACAAAGAATCCAGATGCAATACTGTACATTTTCCAAGTGCAAAGAGAGTATAGATGTATGTTTTCATAGAAGTCTAGCGGTTGTATATATTTTTTCTTCAAAGGCCGACGGGCGAGAGTGTAATTGGTTTATTTAGCTGAGGTATGGTCAAAAAGATAAAAGCTGCCTGTCTATTTTAAGTCGCGTCAATTCCAGCATTTACATAAACAAAAAGACGATATCCGTAGAAAACTTCAGCGTAATGATCCAAATGCAAAAACTGAAGCGATACATCTGTCATATTTAAATTTCTATATGACACGAAATGATCACCTTTAACAAGAGAATAAAACATAAAAAAAAAAGAAAAAAAAAAGTAGGAAGGTTGAATTTTCGCCCTGAAGGAATCATCAGTCCCACTTTAAAAACCTGAAGTGATTTTTTATATTAAAAAAAACTCCGTTTGAGATCAGTTTCTTTAATTTCGGATGTACCTGGAGATTAAGCAGCACCTCCTTGCATCCTCATTACGAATTTATTAATAACGTTATGGACTAATTAAAATAAAACACCTTAAAGAACGGAATGTTATGATAATTTCTGAGTGATCACAACTAACAATAATAATATAAAAGCGTTTTTCATATAAGGAAAGGATAAGTGTATATGTTTTAACTGATAACAACGATAAATAATAATAATAATAATAATAATAATAATAATAATAATAATAATAATAATAATAATAATAATAATAATAATAATAATAATAATAATTAATTGACAAAGTCAAGAAGAAAGTATCACTCATTGATGTCGCAATACCATGGGACACCTGAGTTGAAGAGAAAGAAAGGGAAAAAATGGATAAGTATCAAGACCTGAAAATAAAAATAAGAAGGATATGGGATATGCCAATGGAAATTGTACCCATAATCATAGGAACACCAGGCACGATCCCAAGATCCCTGAAAAGGAATCTGGAAAAACTAGAGGGAGAAGTAGCTCCAGGACTCATGCAGAAGAGTGTGATCCTAGGAACGGCGCACATAGTAAGAAAAGTGATGGACTCCTAAGGAGGCAGGATGCAACCCTGAACCCCACACTATAAATACCACCCAGTCGAAATGGAGGACTGTGATAGACAAAAAAAAAAAAAACAAATAAATGAATAATAATAATATAATAATATGGAATGAGTCCCTCTTTTAGGGCAGTGTTATTAAAAATAATTGCCGCTTCAACGACATTTAGCTTGTACAGAAAGTTCTCTACTCTTTATTATATATTTTTATGCACACTCAGCTTCTGCAGGTAGGTGGTATAAAAAATTTCCTAAGGACATGTCTTTAGGAAAATTATTACACCACCTACCTGTAGACGCGAAGGATATGAGACGAATAGAGAGCACTCTCTACAAGCTAGATGTCGTTAAAGGAAACAGTCAATTGTTTTTAAAATAATTAATAATTTTATTAATTATTATCTATTTAAATTACTATTACAAGTATGATTATTACTATTATTATTTTTGCTATTATTTTAACTAATGATACCATCATTATTATTATTATAATAATCATGTTCATCGACAGAACAGGACCTTCAAGTGGGGAAAAAAAAAAATCAAATCTGAACAAAACCAAAAACGTCGGGATAATCGACTGCAGATCAAATAAAGGTGGATGATCGGGACGAACCAGAGCCTAAAATACAAAACCATTAAATTACATGAGAACCTATCTTCTCTCTGAACCGGATTAGGTCCTGTTTTTGCAAGCGTGAGCCAATCCGCCAATGAGAACACTGGTAAATCTGGTTACAAAAGTCAGTCGTGTATTTTCCTGTTGATCGTGAATGCTGTCTGTTAATGAGTCAAGTTTTTAATGTTAATGTAGGAAAATGCCAGTGGTGTTCTTTAAGGACTTGCTTTTTTAAGATCACTCGGTATCGCGATTACGATTCAAGAACAGAAGAACAGAACGTAGAACTTAGGCCAAAGGCCACCCGCTGGGACCTTGAAGGTCATTCAACGCTGAAACAGAAATTGACAATAAAAGCTTCGCAGTTGCACTACGAATTAATTGTTAGGAGAGGGTGGAAAGTAAGATGGTATTCCGTTTTAAGATAACTATTGCAAAATGCCCCAGAATAAAATAAAATTCTCATTTGTGAGAAAAGATACAACCAGACAACGAAGGAACCTCTGTATAGACGCGCAAACTGGAGCAAACTGGAACAATCATAACCTATACACGCCCATGTAATCAAGGGTGAAGACACCAACATTTTTTTTTATTACTATTTCCTCGATTTTAACGATACGACCCTACTTGCCTCGAGGGGCTGGCTTCTTCCATTTCCTAAAAATAATGGCGCATTTCCAGTTTCAAGCGGAGCCCTCCACATTCCGTCTTACGCAACACTCCTCGCTTCTTTTGGGGAGTTCAGGATCAACTTCTCCTGTTGTTGAATCCTGGACCACTTTTTGAGCAGCGTGAGCATTCCAGGACGACGGTTTTGCCCTCTTTCAAGCACTACACCCTGACTCTGGAGTAACAATCCAGCCCGCTGATTTTCTTCGTCTCGGGTTTTTCTTCTTCTTTTTACTAGGCTTTGCCCAATCCGACGTTTCGGTCAACAGGTTCAACACCTAATTAGGAAGAAATCCCCGAGATTTCTGGAGGCAAATTTCCGCGTTTTTCTTGAGCATTCACAAAAATAATCAGAGCACGAATGTGGAAACTCCTGCAGCCGTTCTTTAAGGCAAATGACTCTGTGACGGGGAATCCCCGGAACAGGTTTTGTAATCGACTTCTTTTCTTACGACATGCTTCTCTGCTCATGGGCACGTTTGATTTCCTTGATAAGAACAACAAAATGCACTGGCGTTCATAGTACTGAATGAGTATCAGCCCCTGTTTTCTAGACTGTTAGGATTCTTGCTTTTTTTTTCCCCATGCGATGCTGTAGGACTACACGGAATATTGATTTTTCAAAACCTGTTGTTGGTACACCGCTTTAAAATATTCATGTTCTTTGCAAGTGTTCGGGGATGAAGCTTCACGACCTTCACCACCTTGACTGCGACTCACTACAGTCGATTAAATACACGTACCTCAATCACTGGTTAGGCTAACATACACACAATAAATTTTTCAAGTGAATCGCTCTCAATCCCGCCTTGGACAAACACATTATATGTATGTGAAAGTAGTACGTAAATTAATTAAATCATACTCATTTCCCGAAATGAAATACCCCACCTTACATGCCCGCTTCCACCTACGTTTGTTGCATTCACTATTTTCCGAGTAAGAAATCCTCGGTTTTCTTCGAATTACGATAGCAATCGTCTTAAATCATCCCCAGGTCTGCATGGTGTTGGTGTGCCACCTCGTTGGCGGCGAGTTCGATTCTCGGGCGTTCCACTGAGGGGTGAGAGATGTGTATTTCTGGTGATAGAAGTTCACTCTCGACGTGGTTCGGAAGCCACGTAAAGCTGTTGGTCCCGTTGCTGAATAACCACTAGTTCCATGTAACGTAAAAACACAATACAAACAAACAAACAAACTGTACGATAGGCGTGTCACCTGCACGATATCCGACCTTGACTTAGAAAGAAGTCGGGGGTCACTACCCAATTTAATCTGTCCCAGCGGTGGTGGAGTTCCCTCAGAATTAAGGCTGATGACATCAAATTGTTTCTTCCGAGTTGGATCCTTTCTTCGGAGTTAAAACGTTAAGTGGGACCTTCGTACAGCCTTCAATGTCATTTTAATGGACTTAATTGAAAAGACGACGACGACGAGAAACGAGGTTGTCTTCCTGGATGATAATACTATTCCGTGGTTTTTATTCACTTGCGTAGGAATGAATTCCGTCCGTTCCGCCGATAAAGGTCGCTGCTAAGACTACCTTACCTCTTAAACGTCACTTCCGTGTGTATGGGTGCCGCGTGACGCCGTGGCGGCTTTTCTAGTGACGTCACGAAGGCGAGTGGCCGTCCTCGATAATGAAAAAAAAAACTTCGTTCATTAAGTTTTGAGACTGACGCGTGTCTCCTCCAGCTTATTTGTGCCTTGTTTACATATTCCACCATTGTTTCAAACCCTTTACCCAGGCCCACGTTTCGCCTCGCCTTTGACATTACATTTTCCTTTTCATAACTGTGTTCTGCAACCCCCCACACCCCCCGCTGTTGTATTAATGTTTGCTTTCACTCTCCCTGTGATTACAATTATTCTACGTTCGCTTGACCTTTGCAGCCGCTTGTAACAAGTGGCAGCTGCGTTACTGAAATAGAACGAGCCAGGAATGATTCCGAATCTCTGGGCAACAATGGAGAGAGAGAGAGAGAGAGATTTAAACAATATCACTGGTGTAGAATTATGACTCCTAACCAGTGAGGCCCATTCAAATTTTGTATACGGCGCCTCATACCTGTTGTAAACGGTTTCCATACAGATACAATAGGTACGCTTAAGTCAATCCTTCAGTGTAAAAAAGAAAAATAAACAAAAAATCCGAAAGAACAGAAGCAACAAAAAGCTGTAACTTCTGTAACGGAACCGCGGAGAATTACAAGTGTCTCTCTCTCATCCTTTTCATTTTTATCTTTAATATTTTTTTCCTTTTATACATACCCATTCATTATTGTTATTAGCCTCCCACACCTGTACAAACGAGAGAGTTTTCTCTCATAGACATGGGTATCTCTTGCACAGTGCCTGGGCACTGGGCCAAAACACCGTGCATTCATTCATTCATTCATTCTTCTAATTTTCTCTCACACTGACGCCCACTTACGGAGGCTCAACAATTATGTCATTAGCATCTGGGATGGCATTTGGAGCGCTTTAAGGGAAAAAACTAGGTTATTCATAAAGCTGTTACGTTGCTGTTGAGAAGACAGGGATGAAGACAAAAGAATACTTTGTGTTCGTATGTGCTCGAGTCTCCGCACTTCCCGTTTCTTGTTGTCTTTTGTGTTCTATTTGTTCGTTCGTTCGTTCGCCAGAGCAATTCTCCGAGTACCTTACATAATTATTAGTCATGCTTCCAACGTCAAAAATACCCATAATAATACTAACAATAGTAATAAAATAAACATTACTACGTATTAAACTGGATAATGTAAAAACAGTACGAGTATACGATAAATTATATAACATATACGAATTTTTTTTAAGGAAGTTCCTGATAAAGGTCGGGGAACCCCCAAGGAAAATTTCAACAAAAAAGGGGAAAACCATAGAATGGTGAAATTTGGCTGAACACGATGTCCCTAGCCATCATGGGATGAGAATTACTGCATCCTGAAGTACGACGTACTTCTCGGAATCCTGATATTAGTCAAATGCTCATCTACGTCAACACTGACAGGAGATTAAGACGTAACGGGATGATGAGTCTCAATAAGCAAATCCGGCGAATTCGGACTTTGTTTTTTGAGAGAGATGAGAATGCCTTCAAATATTATTATTACAATAAAATACATCAGTTTCTCTCTCTCTCTCTCTAGATGGTTAATCATTAGATCTCAATGCTTAATCACTTTTCCAGGAAATTAGGACGGAAGAGAAAATTGAATCCCGCTCATTCTCGTCCACCCTTCCGGACCACTCAAATACAGCATTTAAAACTGCGATCATCTTTATCATGGTGGTGGAGATGGTGCCAGTGCGTGTATGTTCATTTGTCATCCAGATATCTCAAGAATGGGTGAACGAAAGTAGAATAAACGATGGCAACAACTCCGAGCCGATGATTTCTCCTAACAGCTAACCATCTCGAGAGGATCCCTGAGGGACATTCAATGACGCATTCCATACAAAAATGCGTGATAACCTAACCTCCTTCCAACCTCTAAACGTACGTCCTACGGCAGAGATATCACTTTGCAAGGTCCTCTATAGTCGCAGCCGTACAGCAACGGTAGCCGAAACACTCTCGAAGGGCGATCACGCCCACGATAATTATTCCTCAGAGCGGGATTGACGCCGGAATGACGAGGTCTCTCTGACAGTCGAAGTCGAAATGTCAGGTTTCAAAGCGAGATGTAAATGACGCACGACTTCGCCGACTGTTGGTTTAGACAGACACCTCAGTTGATAACCTCAGGTGAGGAAATTATGGGTTTCGCCTTGAGAGCCGTTTAAGGGGCCATGGGACCTTGTGGAACTGGTTATTTTATTTTTATTTTGAAGGCAGTTGAGAGGTCGATTTGATCACTTCTTCTAACAATGTTTAATACCGTAACTGCGAAGTTTTCCTCCTGTTACACATTTTAAAACTCTTAATCTCAACTTTCCTCTCAGCGCGGAATGACCTCATAGGTCCCAGCGCTTGGCCTTCGGCCTAAATTATCGAGAAGTTACCTGACCGGTATCTTTGCCCGTCTTCTTTTGGCGTCCAACAGGCAAGATAATGTGCCAAGGGAACTCTTCCCGGTCATATGGTCGTCTGTTCTCTTGATTGGGCAGTGACCCCATGTGACCCCATGTATTGAGATCTGGCGATAGCCTTACGGCAAAAGAGCAACGCTTTCTCAGTTAATGAGAGACAGAAAGGAACAGAAAGCATAGATATCTCTTGGCGCGGCTGTTCAAAACAGACACAGCACAGGAGGCGACTTAGTTGTTCAAGAGAGACAGAGAGATCAGATAGGTAGAGTGTCAGAATATAGAATTTAGGCCTGTCGCTAAGACCTATGGGGTCATTCAGCGCTAAAAGGGAAATTGACTTTGGGTCTGAAAGGTGTAACTGGAGGAAAACCTCGCAATGGCCCTATGCAACAATTATCAGAGAGGGTGGAAGATGGAAGAAAGAGAATTACGGAGGTTGCAGCTAAGGGCCGAAGGGATGCTGCAAAGAAACCTAAGTAATGCCCAAAATGCCCCATGTGAGGCGCACTGATACCACTAGCAACCTACATCACAAGCTTTTAGGAAAAATAAAAGGGGAAAGGGGTGGGGTCTTCTGATTAAATCAGTTAAAGCCTCCTGAAGAGGAACTGATGTTGTTGATGATGATGATAATAATATTTTATGATCGCCTTATGGGAAGCATCAGTATCTGCACAGCGTCGTGCTTGAATGATTGTGGATCTCAAGAGACCCAAATTAGCGTCCTGGTGGTCCTCTCTTCTCTCTCTCTCTATTTCTCTCTTTCCTCTTCTGTAATCATATTTTTATTATATATTATTATATATAAATTATATATATATATCATATATATACATATATATATATATATATATATAATATATATATATATATATATTATATTATATATCAACATTATATATATACATATAATACATTTTATATATATATAGATAATAATATTATATTATTATATATATATATCTATTATATAATATATATATTACATATATCTCGTTCTCAACACGTTCATTAATACCTGCTGCTTTCACGCGCGTACGTGTTAAAATTAAATAAAAATTGTTCTTGAAGAAATATGACTTATTTTTCTCCAGTATTGCTCGAAGCTTTGATTGAATTGTAAGATAAAAAGTGTGATTTATGATTGAAGTCATTTTTCCACTGTAGACAATTCAGACTATATCATAAATTGACATCGCAAAAAACAAAGGCCATAAGCAACATTAAATGTAATGAGAGAGAGAGAGAGAGAAAAAAAAAATGATCCGGAAGTACATTTTTACTCTACTGCACAGAAATAAATGAAAGATAAAACTGTAGGTCAGCTAGCACTTCACGTTGGATTTCTTTTAGCCTTTGATTTGCCGGCGGCCTATCAGTGTAATCTATTTTTTTGTTCAAATTTCTGCATTTCACCTATCATGAATGAAATAAAATCAAGGGAAATTATTATACACAAGACAAAACTGACATTCTGGCGAATAAAAAAAGTCAACGGGATTAAATATTACTAATGTCATTTACCTAAATCCGGCGTATTAATTAGTACACACACACACACTCACATAATAGTACACACGTGTTAGATCTCTCTCTCTCTCTCTCTCTGCTGTCTTCGCTATGAAAAATAACTCATAGCTAACAACTGAATCATCCGCGTTCGATCACTGAGACCGGGCGAGGAAAGTAAAGACATGGACGCGATTTCTTAAAAATCCAGCATGGTTGTGTTGACCCGCGCAGTGAATTGTGAACTGAGCTGTTATTCGACTATGCGACTACTGAGAAGCACAGTTGTTCCGTGAAAATGTCCTGACAAACGTTATATATACCGTTTTTTTATCACTAACACGAAGGGCTTCGACGAGGTCAAAGCCATGCATCAGATAGTCAGTGCCTCTGTCTCTCTTTCCCTCAGGAATTTTAGCCACAAAAGGCCAAAAGAGACTGCAATCACTACTAGCGCCATCTATGAGAGGATAAAAAAAACGACCTTTGCGATTAGTAATTTCGTTCTCCGACCACGACAGCGAAAATGTCAGGTGTCTCTCTCTTTCTCTCTCTCGCTAACACACACACACACACACACACACAAAGTACTCACAGACGAAATAAATTTGGATTTGTTCTATCACATATTGACGAAACGTTTATCAATTCTCTATCTTCTGTTCTAGACACTGATGGCTCTCCTTCCTACAAAAACTATAATTTAGATAACAAACTACTTTAACTCTTATACAACTTTAAGTTTACAAATGACTTAAATGAAAATCCTCTTGACCTTGAATCGGATCACTGCACTCATTAGCTAAAGGAATTACGATACATTATTAACTTAATGACGTTCTGATTCATGATTCGACCCAGATACCGCACGCTTCTAATTAAATGTGACGACACGCATTTAATTGATCATTATTTTAAGTGCAATGGATAATTAGCATGCTTGTATCCTGCACATGTAAAGTTTGTCGTTATATAATTGTTTTGAGGAGAGAGAGAGAGAGAGAGAGAGAGAGAGAGAGAGAGAGAGAGAGAGAGTTTTTCGTATACCTTTTGACTCGAAATGACAGAGCGAGTGAGAGGGAGGGGCTGTCGTCATGGCTCAGTGTGTTTCCAGATGAACAACGTTTTTCAATTTTTCCTATTACTAATGACACACCTACTCAGTTCAGTTTACACCCATGGTCTCTCTCTCTCTCTCTCTCTCTCGCTGTATCATTGGAATGTCTGTGAAGTTAAGAGCTGCTGGACAGGATAAACTTTTTATTTTTTATTTATTTTTTTGTTTTTAGCACTTCATCTTCTTGTTTAAACAACCTCATGATACCGTTTATGAAAATTTTGCGAAGCCTTTTTGAGAATGTCTGTGGAAGTGGGAGGAACTTAGTACTTCGTATCTGTTAGTAACTGATTCGTTAGTTGTATGCGTTTTTCTCCGTAAATAAGTCTTAATTATACACGAAGGAAAAAATTTTCATCATGCAGGGAGGTGGGAGAAACTGAGTACTTTGTATGATATTAACAGATTCGTTAACTTAAGTTAGGCCTATGTGTCTTTTTTCCGTAAATAACTCGGAATACTTGAAGAAAAAAAATGAAAAGCCTAGAAATGTCATTGGGAAAGCGAATTACGTCAAGGGAACTCGCTTCCTGCGAGCAATGACTTAACAAGGATACGCGATCTCACGTTTCATTTGTTTGCCTTTTTTTTTTCTCCTAGACTTACTGGTGTATTTAACCACACATTGTATACCGTCCACTGCTCTGCCGATTTCTCAATTACGTCTATTCTTTATTTTACTCTTTGACAATCGTACTATGATTTTTTTTCTCTGAGATGCTATACCTAGACTGGCTGATTTATGGTAGACGCACTGTAGCCCAGAATGCATTGATCATAAACCAGAAACTCGCTTTAATAAATCAAGTTACTCCATTATTATTTCAAATGCTGATCTTGTTATCCGTCTCCTCATGAATAAGATCATTATAATCATTGAAAATTTCCCAAACAACCGTGATGGTTTAATGGCAGAAGAGTTGTGGCCTAGACCTAACTGGACTAATCAACAAGCCAGGAGTTTAAACCTTATCCTGTCCTAAAGTCTCAGGTTGTTTCGTTACTAAATTGCATCAGTGGAAATCGAAAAATGTCTATACTTGTACTTACGGAAGGCTGCCCCCCGAAATTCTGGCTACGCAAGACACAACAGTTTCCATTGCGAACTTCGGCCTATGTCCGATTGCACAGTCATTTCTTGAAAACTTTTCGTCTTGATATCACAAGCATAATTGACCTCGTACGTGCTCACTGAAATACAGTTCGACGTCCATTTAAGAAAGAAAGCGAAAACACAGCTTATCTTTCACCTCAAACCCACAGATTGGAGACTGAATTCCGGACTTTCCAGTGAAACCGTCACTCGAAACCATTTCATGTAAATGAGTTTAAGTAAATCTAAAACTTAGTTTAGAAATGGTAATTTTCATAAAATATGTCTTTAAAAGAGCAAGCTTACAGCGTCTTGTCCAGTGAAGTATTCAAAAACTATAGATCTAAATTTGACTATAATGTTGCCTAGCAACGAGACGTCACTGTCGATTGCCAGACAGCGGCCTAAAAAGAGGCTATAAAATATTTCGTTACTACTACTTTCTGACGTAAGTTATTACGTTATTTATCTTTTCACCAATGATTTGTAGCGATGATAATCCAGCAACCTAGATAATTTTCCACCGTACGGTGATAGCCATTCGGTTAACAGCTAGTAAAACTTTTAGGATTGGCGGTCTAGGTCGAGCCGTTCTTAACTCTGGTTGCAACCCACCAAAGCCGTCTAACTATCCGGTGCGTAAATTTACTGCAGAGATTATTTTAAAACCGAAAACTAGATCAGTTGATACATAGAAAGTTTGGAGTTTGAGACGGAAAAGTTCAAACTCATCCACTTTCAAACAATTTGACTTGTATACATCCTTTAGGCCGATACGTCCAAAATTGCCGTTAGTCTGAATTTATTTATTTTATTTTTACGAATGAGGTTGCATGCCCAGGTTATCAGTTACTTGCCCGTCTTGGAGATTTGGGCCGTGGGGAGTGGGCCAAATTTGCATACCCGAAATGCAGGAGGGCGTCTATATAGGTTATGCAAATGAGTTTGGATGACGCCTCCTAAGTTGTGACGTTTCTAAATAATATTTGCTTGCTGAATAGAGGTTATTTTATTCATCAAAGTTTTGTTGTTTTGTGAAAAAATATCTGTCTTTGCATGGAATGGAATGAATTTTATTCATAAGTATAATAAACCGTCTCTTCCTTGAATTAAGGATAAATATAATGCATATTTATAAATATATACAATTACATATATATATATATATATATATATATATATATATATATATATATATATATATACATATATGCGCACACACATACACACACATATATACACATCACATGTGAGTATTTCTTTAATCGGTTATATACGACTGAATTGATAGACTAATGGCTTGGGGGTAGGAAGCTAGACTGAGGCAAAGGGTAAAACAGAAGAGAACTGAAAATAAAGCAGTGGTTAATTATACAGCTTCTTTTTATCAAGACCAACTTTATTTTGGTTTTGGATCTCAAGGGCAGTAGGGCCCCTTTTTCTTGGGAGATGTTACACGGATGACACCTGTGTCCTTCAGGTTCTCGTCGTGTACACCATTTTTGCTGTTGGCAACCGGTGTAGCAGCGGACGCCAAGGGGTTCCCCGCCTATATTCGAGTACACAAGGACATTCCATAAGCGCATATAAACAGGTATCAAACTCGAAAACATTTATCTCTCTGCGAAGTCATTTAATTCTTATATATTTTTTCTTTTTAAATTTGGACACACACTTATAAGGAAAACATCCATGTAACTTACTTAAACATTTTATGCGCTTTATTCGTTTATCATTTTTTTTTCTAAATCACTTTAGGTTAATGGAATATTTATTTAATCATTTCTCTATTGTACTAATGACGTTTTCTGCTGAAAGTTTACGTTCTCATCTAAGCAGGTGATCAGAAGTACCATCACAGCCAAGAGCAAACTGGTTCAGTTGTTGTTTAGTTTTTTGACTGGTTCTATTTTCCCTTTTATTTTTATTAGCCGCTGGACAAAACAGTACATTGACTCTCAAGCTTCTATCCGTTTTGGTAGGAGCCACCAGACGGTACCCCGCTGAAGATATAAAATTCTAAAAGTAATAATGAAAGTATACCAAATAGGCTGAACATTTAATCATATTTTCTTCGTGTTTACGAGGCCTTCTATCTACTTCTGCTTGAATGTACTATCTCTCTCTCTCTCTCTCTCTCTCTCTCTCTCTCTCTCTCTCTCTCACAGACACACACACACACACAGACAACGCACATACATTTATCACTCTGTTTTACACACACAAAAATTACTCTTCTCCGCTGTCTCCAGTGCAGACTGATATACAAACTCTCTCTCTCTCTCTCTCTCTCTCTCTCTCTCTCTCTCTCTCTCTCTCTCTCTCCGATGCAGATAAAACACATACATTTACCTACCTTTCTTACATAGACAAAAATATATACTTTGTTTTTTTCTGTGTCCCCAATACACACAGATACGAGCTCGCTCTCTCTCTCTCTCTCTCTCTCTCATCGTCTCTCTCTCTCTCTCTCTCTCTCTGTATATTATATATATATATATATATATATATATATATATATATATATATATATATATATATATATATATCTAAAAGTCAAAAGGACAGACTCTGAGCAAGTTCTTTTATTCAGTTAGTATATCTTTGGGCGTGTAATTGCGACCATTATTTTATAAGTGTGTTCTCAGGGCGATTAGGTTTTTCTTTCGTGTCTTTGTGTTGGGGTGGCCTGCAGATATTTAGGGTGTCCTCATTACATTATCTCTCTCTCTCTCTCTCATCTCTTTCTCTCTCTCTCTCTCTCTCTCTCTCTCTCTCCCTCTAATCTGTTTTCCTACATGGTCTACCCGTCCGGTCTTTATTGGGTGAAGAAATGAACTAGTTGATAGACTCGTATCACTTAATTGGATGAAATTAATTTATCTTTTTTAATTGGTCCTTCGTGGGTCATGTACTTGAATGTCTTAGTTGGTCTTCGTTGGATTTGCAAAAACCGTCAATTATTCTTTCTGTATATATATATATATATAGATATATATATATATATATATATATATATATATATTTATATTATAATATATATTTATTTTATATATATATATATATTATATAATAAAATATATATATATATATATATCTATATTTATATTATAATATTATATATATATATATATACTATAATATATATATCTATATTTATAAAACGACACCCATACTTTCTTTTAGATTGCACTGGCCTTATAATGGCACGGGCTCTTGCTCCAGTAGAGACACCTACATAAAGTGGCTTATGGATATAAATATATGACTTTTTATTCAGATCTCTGAATTATTTGATTAGGTAAAATGAAATAGAATTAAACTCTGTACCGCTTATGGCATATTGAGAAAATCCTTAATAAGGAAAATAGAGAGTCTCTATACAAAATTAATGGAGCTGATGCAGCAATCCTTTTCACAAGACTTATTATTATTATTATTATTATTATTTTAGTTATTATTATTAACCAAGGTGTATTTAGCAGGGGATGGTGTGTTCGATGGAGGGGGCGGGGGGGGGGGGTTCAGAGAGAGAGAGAGAGAGAGAGAGAGAGAGAGAGAGAGAGAGAGAGAGAGAGGTGTTATCGACTTGGGAGAAATGCCGACACAGCAATCTCCATTGTACATCACCTGACCAGGAAGAAATAGTGGAACTATTTAAAACATCACCGAGTCCTTTTCCTTCGAGATGTTTATAAAAAGTAGAATATTTGTATTTGAAGAACTTATATCTGTTTCACGCTATTGACTTACAAGGAGGGATTTACACACACACATACTCACATGTATGTATGTACGTACGTAAGTATGTTTCATGTAGTAAATATATATATATATAATATATAATAGAATAATATATATATATATATATAAATATATATATATGTAGATACATATATATGTATATATAAGTATATATATATATATAATATATATTATACAATTAATAAATTTTATTTTTTATATTTTACTTATACATATATATATATTATATATATCTTATATATCTATGGCATATATATATATATTATATTATATAATAATATTATATATATTAAATAAAAATACAATATATTTATATTGTCTATATATATTAATATATACAATATAAATTTTTTTTTATATTTACATAGATACATATATAATATTTATATTATTATATATAATAATATTAATATTATTCATATAGAATATATATATATATATTATATATTGATATATATATATATATTAATAAAAAACACAAATAAGGACAAGAAGGCCGAACGCTGACGCAGGCCGAACCTTCCTCGCTAAGAGTAATTTTTCTATAATAATATCTGGAGACCCAATCCCTCCACTTGTTACGGACGTTGAGTGGTGGAAGCTTTCCATCTTATCAACCATCTATTTCATTATCATGGATCTCTCTCTCTCTCTCTCTCTCTCTCTCTCTCTCTCTCTCTCTTAGTAGTAAATGCTACTGTGATATTCAAATGCTAATTTACGTGATTTATTGACGCTACCTGAAATTTTTATGTTACGTGGACACTGAAATGCTTAGTTTTTTTCGTTCTTTAATTCTATTTTTATTTTTGTTCATTATCATTCTCGGTATTTACGAATGTGACAGGTATGCCTACTAGCACAAGAATATATATATATATATTATATATATATATATATATATATATATATATATATATATATATATATTATGTATATATATATATATATATATATGATATATATATATATATATAATGTAATGTGTGTGTTTGTGTATGTACATACACACCATATATACATATATATATATATATATATATATATATATATATATATATATAATATATATATATATATATTATTTTTTTTAAATTGAATTTCACGTAAAACATATTAGTCAGCTTTACACTTGCTCAACCACTACCTGAAGAATAATAGGTAATTTCGCTGCCTGGGAGATTAACAGTTATTTTTATTATACATATATCATATATATATATATATATCTATATATGATATATATATATATTAATATAATATATCAATATTAATATTTTTTTAAAGTGATATTTTCTACTACGAAATCTTCTTCACCGAGTTTATGTAATCCCGGCTGCAACTGATCTAGGGAATGTGCAGAATCAAGAATCTAGGTTACAAAACTACTCCACCCCTTAACCCTCAATAGAAAGAAAATCTACTCGTAGCTAAGAATATGATGATGATGATAAGTTGCAGTAAGAATGTGTGATTCGAAGAATGCTTTTTCCTCTCTTCTTGTGGATTCGAAAGCTGGATAACAGTTAATCGATCATATTAGTTTATTAGGTTTTTTTTTTTAAGGGTTTTTATTTTTATTTTTTTTCTGCATAGTTTGGTTTTCTGACGGTTATATAGTTTTATTCAACTTTTGCTATATGTATAGAATATTATTATCCTTTTTTTTTTTTTTTTTTTTTTCGTATATATACACATATAATATATATATATATAATATATATATATATATATTATTATATATATATAATATACATATATTATATATATATATATATATATATTATATATATAATATATAATCTAGTTATATATATATATATAGTTATCAATGATAAAGCTGACTAGCTGACTAACACGTGATTAATCCGACACCTGGTCATTCAGAGGTCTCCAGGAAGTACTGGGAAATTTTGTTGTCTGTTTACCTGTGCGAATTCGGTAACCAGTGACCTTTAATGTCACAAAAAAAATTATGCAAATATCAGTTTCTTATTTGGATGGCCTTATGACGCGCGATTTCTGAGCAGTGTTAGTGCGTTTTCTTTGTTTTGTGCATATTATCGTTGTGCAGATTAAGCCTACAAACTACTTCGTTGTTGTTATTGTTGTTGGGGAGGGCGGGCTTACAAAAGCCCTCTGGAAAAGCATATGAAGGTCTGGAAAAGATGTTTTGCATTAAGATAAAGATACAGGAAATTTTGGATGGGATAATTATGATTTATTTGTGAGAATGAAAATGCAAAAAATAAATAATCTGACGTTAAACAGTACAGGAAAATGATTTTTAGTAAAATATAGCTTTGTTTGGTTGTTAGCATGGTGCTTTTACGTTGCATGGAACCAGTGGTAATTCAGCAACGGGACCAACGGCTTTACGTGACTTCCGAACCACGTCGAGAGTGAACTTATATCACCAGAAATACACATCTCTCACTCCTCAATGGAATGGTCGAGAATCGAACCCGCGACCACCGAGGTGAGAAGCAAACACCAAACCAACCACGCTACTGAGGCGCTTTAGTAAAATATAGCGAATTTATTTTAATTTGCGTTGGTGAAACAACGATCCTATTCGACCGTAGATTTTAGCACGCTGCCCGAGTAAGCTAGAGGTCGGATCACGCACTGTTTTGTTTGCTTGAAATATTTGCAGTTTATTGAAGAAGCAAGAAGATACTACTAGTTTCTTACCTCGTAATACACAAGAGTTCTGAAATGTGTTTCTATGAAATTTGCCGCGTGTCAATAGAACTTGTTGTTATTTGAGAATAGAACAGAATATAGAATTCAGGTCAGAGGCCAAGCGCTGTGACCTATGAGGTCATTCAGCGTTGAAAGGGAAATAGACAGTAAGAAGGTTTTAGAGGTGTAGCAGGAAGAAAGAGAATATGAACGGAGGTACAGTCAAAGGAATGAAAGAGGTTGCAGCTAGCGACTGAAGGGATGCTGCAAAGAGCCTTAAGTAATGCCTATAGTGTCCCATGTGAGGTGCACTGGGGAAACTACTCCCCT
>NC_087204.1:26236200-26271200 GCF_015104395.2 Macrobrachium nipponense | reverse complement strand
CACAAAAAAAAAAAAATGAAGATCATTTCATAATTCAGTATTTGAATGTTTTATTCTCACGGGGCTGAACGCCAACAGAGAGAGAGAGAGAGAGAGAGAGAGAGAGAGAGAGAGAGAGAGAGAGGGAATCTTCTCCTCCGAGTCCCGGGTAGGGATAAAATACGTAATAGGACAGATATATTGGCTCGTTTTTATTTATTTTTTTTCCTCTAAAAATGAAAGGGAAATTAGTAACTCGGTCCTTCTTGTATTTTTCACATTTCTGTGTTTTAATATTATCTATCAATTTATCTATCTATCTATAATATATATATATATATATATATATATATATATATATATATATATATATATATATATATATATACATATATATATATATATATAAGCGAATACCAAAAGAAAATGATAGTCAGAAATCCAAGCGCGTTTCGTCTCAGTAAAGACGAAAAAGCGCTTGGATTTCTGACTATCATTTTCCTGTGGTATTCGCTTATTTAATGAAGTCACGTGCATCTACTGTTGATATATATATATATATAATATATATATATATATATATATTATATATATATATATCCTATATATATAGACATATATATATATTATGGACATAATATATATATATATAGATATATTACATACATACATATGAATCCAGCCCGTAGTTAATATCCGGCCTACCTGCTCTAAGCAATGCATTTTTCATTTTGATGCCTCGGACGCCTGATGAATGACCCTGGGTTGAAGTTCACGTGGAGGAGGTGAGGTTGTTGCCATCCGTTGAACTTTAAAAGAGATCTCGGTGGCTTTTGAAGTTTACCGAAGGAATGCTGCCTAGTTTTGTGTGTCAAGCGGCGTCAAAATGCTGTTTAGAAATATTAATTAATTTATTTTTATTCTTTTTGTACGTGTTTTGTTTAATAATAATAATAATAATAATAATAATAATAATGATAATGATAATAATAATAATAATAATAATAATAATAATAATAATAATAATAATAATAATAATACTAATAAATTCAAATATAAAAATAAGCACGTGGAAGAGAACGATGAATTCATACATAGACAGATACAAGAACATATGTATATATATGTATATAAATATATATATATATATATATATATATATATATATATATATATATATATATATATATATATATAATATGAAGACATATATATATATATATATATATATATATATATATATATATATCGATGGATACAGATTTTTGGTAGCACCATTATAATGGCAATGATTTTCTTATTCCCAAATTCGTCTTCGTTCGTTGTTAAATTGATATGAAAATCCACAACTTGAATACTGCCGTTCTTTTCTAAGTTTCTTATTTTTCCGAATCTTACATTTTCCCAATCTTTCCTTTTCTGGATTTTCCTTAAATATCACGACTTCGGACTATCCCGCATCTTTTCTCTTTATTTTTGAAAAAATATTTTTCGTAAAATGCCTTTTTCAAGGTTTCTTTTATTTCTAAAACTAACATAATTCATGATCATATCACGACTGTAATTTCATTTCGCTTATATTCATACATTTCCTTATTTTCCATTTTTGGTTTTTCAAATAACAAAAGTTTTAATTTTTTTTCCCTAAAAAGTTTATTTCCTTCTTATCTTTTCCCATGACTTGAATGCATCACGACTCGAGCAAGTAAATTTTGTTTTTATTTCTCTCTCTCTCTCTCTCTCTCTCTCTCTCTCTCTCTCTCTCTCTCTCCTCTCCCGGTTTGCAAAGCCCTTCGCATGTAAGGTCGTGACCTCATTTCGAAAGGGATAGTGAAATTTGGGGCGAGGAATTGGGTCATTTGATGATTGAATAGTCTGGAAATTTATTTCAAGAATAAATCATATATATATATATATATAGAGAGAGAGAGAGAGAGAGAGAGAGAGAGAGAGAGAGAGAGAGAGCGTAAGAGCTGTATATCAAACACAATATATATTTATATGGACATTTATAAATATATATTAGTATATGTATATGAAATATATATATATATATATATATATATATATATATATACATATATATATATATATATATATATATATATACATACAACCTCGTCTTCCTAGACGATAATTTTCTTAAAAATTCATCATAAGAGAGAGAGAGAGAGAGAGAGAGAGAGAGAGAGAGAGAATCACTCGAGTTCCCTTACCACTGCAGTGAGTAGCTACCCATATGAACCTATTTGAAGGCTTTCAAAAACGCCGAGAGAGAGAGAGAGAGAGAGAGAGAGAGAGAGAGAGAGAGAGAGAGAGAGAGAGGTGAAAAAGTCTGCGGGGTTTGTCGCCACAATTGATAGCATTGGCAGACTTGACAAATGGCTGCGACAACATTTTCCCATATCTCTTATTGAAACCGATTGTTAGCATTCGGGAAATGGTCCCCACAAGGGTGGGAGGGGGGTAGGGGTATTTGAGTGTGAAAGCGTGAGGGGGGGAGGAGGGTGTGGGTGGACTTGCCCTTGATTCACTGTATTTTACTTCTGTCTCCTTCCAAGAATGAGAAGAGGAGGACGAGAAGTAGTAATAGTTTTTCCATTATGTTTACGTAAACTGGCTTCGCTGATAGTGTATGGTCATGGACGCCTTTCCGTCCTGCCTTTTCCTGACATGAAGTAGAATAATACTTCACTTCTCATACCCACCAAGAAGTACCAATAAAACAAACGAAAGATGGAAAAGATAATAGAAAAGAGAAAAGAGAAAAGAAAACGAATAAATAATTAAAAATAAATTGAAATTGAAAAATGAATAAAGAAGAAAATAATAATAGAAAACGAAAATTGAAAGAAAACGAAAATTAAAAAGGAAAATATAAATGAAACATGAAAAAAATATAAGGATAAAATTTCATAAAATAGATGAAAACATTTGACAGACTTGTCCTCAAACACTCTCTCTCTCTCTCCAAGAGGAAGAGAAAGAGGAAGAGGAGGAGAGAGCAAGACAAGAGGGTTGGAAAAAAAAAAAAAATTGGGACGAGATGTCATTTATAAATATGGCTGTCCACTGAGGTGACGATTCTCATTTTTTTCTTTATTTTATTTTTCCTTTTTTTCTTTTTATTTTCTTCTTCATCCCTATCGTTCATTTCTGGAGACGTGGAGGAAGACCTTTTTGACGCGATGGAGCGTTTACTAAACTTGACGATGATGGCTGGGTGTGTCGTTCGCTATTTAGAATACGTACGCAGTTACGAGCGTACGGGCAAACAAACAAACAAACACACACACACACACACACACACACACACACACACATATATATATATATATATATATGTATATATAGTACTATATATATATATATATATATATATATATATATATATATATATATATATATGTCTTTTCGGTACTCTCTCTATCCCTCTCCAGTATATATATATATATATATTATATATATATATATATATATATATATATATATATATATATATATATATATTATTATTATTATATTATATATTATATATTTATATATATATATATATATACACACACACATGTATCAGCAAAATCCTATGACGAAAACATGTAATGTTATTTTGTTTATTGTATTAAGTAATTCTTGTATGCGACTATCGGTGTTTAGTATATAATGCTATGTAAGCATGTACGTTTGTATGTGTTATGTATTTTTCGGGCAAAACAAACCCAGTATTTAATACAATAACATTTATTAGAAGAAAAGAATATAAATATATATATATATATATATATATATATATATTATATATATACTTATATATATTCTAAAATATATATATGAATATATATATTTTAATATATATATATATATATATATATATATATATATATATACACACATGTATTAGCAAAAATCCTATGACGAAAATCATGTAATGTTATTTGTTATTGTATAAGTATTCTTGTAGCGACTATCGGTGTTTAAGTATATATGTATGTAAGCATGTACGTTTGTATGTGTATGTATTTCCGGGGCAAAAACAAAACGCGTATGTAATACAATAACATTTATTAGAAGAAAAAGTTCGAAGAAGCGCAAGTAAAAAGATCTTATATATATATATATAATATATATATATATATAATATATATATATATATATATAAATTATATATCATATATATATATAATATAATAACTTAATAAATATATATATATATATAATATATATATATCTTCATATATTATAAAATATATATATTTAACATATATATTATTTATTTTATATATATATATATAATATATATATATTTTATTTATTTTATATTATTTTATTTTAACATATGTATATATGTTATGTATGCATGGAAAGTAAACAATGTTTAATATTATGATAACTTGAAAATAAATCAAAATATAACGGAGGTGGGGGGGTGGGTGTTTGGGGGGGGGGGGGGGAAGTACCAACTAGCAATAAAGAAAATAAATAGTAATCAAAGATTCCCCAACTAGTATTACGGCTATTCCATACATTCTGATTGTGTAGGCCTATCACGCGTCTTCTGGGCCTTTTAATATGCAAAACCCATCACCGAAAAGAAGAAGAAGAAGAAGAAGAAGAGAAGAAGAAGAGAAAGAGGAGAGGAAAGAGAAAGCCTTCCAATTGTTACCACAAGCTTGAATTAGTTTCCGTAACATTTAAAACATTAATCCCAAGACGGCAGTATTGGGTACTTTTTCATATTATTGGGGACAGGGGAGGAGAGGAGGACAGGGAGGGGGGAGGGCGTGCTAGGGGGTTTTAAGGCGACGACACAGAGAGAGAGAGAGAGAGAGAGTGAGAGAGAGTAAGCACAGCAATACTGAAGCAGACATTGTAGGAGAAAGTGGAACACGTTGAGAAATGTAGAACACGAGAGAGAAAGATAAATATTGAGAAAGTAGATTAAGAAAGACTGAGATAATTAAGTGAGAAACAGAAAGAGAGAGAGAGAGCAAACAAGGGACGAGACGGAGATAGAGATAAGAAACAGGAAAAAAAAACCAGAAAGAGGATAGAAGCCATATCGTTTCCCAAAACTGAAAGGGCATATATATTCTTGTTTATAAGTATACACAATATATATATATATATATATATATATATATATATATATCATATATATGTGTGTGTGTGTGTGGTGTGTCTGTGTGTGTGTGTGTGTGTGTGTGTGTGTGTTGCTTACCTTGGTCTTAACAGTACCTCCACAGTCCGCACCAGAGTACGTATAAAAAGAGAGGGCAAAACCAAATAAAAGTGTAACCTGCTCTACCATAGGGCGCATGCGCGTGAGATGAGTCCGCTTTGAAAACCACCCATGCGTAAATATCAGGTCTAGGGATCTTTGCCTCGTAATTATTCTGAAGGATGTCGTTTACAAAGCCTTGATGTTGTTGTTGTTTAAGATTAAGCTGGCCTTATGCCAGCACGGGCTCTTGCTCAAGAGCAGCCCGTAGAAGCCTTGAAAACAAGGTCACCCCCGACCCAGAGAGAACTATAAGTCTTCGTCAACCCTACGGTCTTGTCATTTTTTCCATTTACTACTTTTTCTACTGTGTAGTAGTTTAACATTTCCTAAGGTCACGAGGGATTCAGACCAGTCCTTGTTTATGTCGCACAAATTTGGACAATGATGTTAGATGAGATTCTGCAAGGTTCTTTGTGCCAGCCCAAGGCGACTTTACTTTTTTTGGTGCCGATTTTGGGATTGGCGAACCAGCAAGGGCGAACCTTATTCCTGTGATGCTATTCCAGGATTAGTACGGACTGGATTTTGGGATTGGCGAACCAGCAAGGGCGAACCTTATTCCTGTGATGCTATTCCAGGATTAGTACGGACTGGAAAGGACTTCTAAGCGTGTTCCTTCTCCCTTTTGGGGTAGGGAGGACGGAAAATACCTTCCAGGAGTCCCTTATTTCTGGGTAGGAGTGATGGAAGGTCTTGCTTCCTGGAAATGTCCTCTCTGGAAGGGGAGGGACTGTGAAGTGTCCCAGTTAGAAGTCACCCTACCCGCTCTGGAATAAAAGGGGCTGGAAAGGCCACCTCCCTTCAGATACCCCCGTAGAAGCAAGTTAGCTTCCTTGGAAGTGCCTCCTTCGTTCCTAAAGGAGAGGAGGATTCTAAAAGACCTCATGCCCAAGGGAAGAAGGAAAGACCTCCATGAAACTATTGGTTCATCCTGAATAGGACTGCTCTTAAAACTCTCCTTCCAGGGAGACGGAAGGACCATCATCCTGGAAATGCTTTAAGGATGGTTCTCAAAGACGTCCATCCTATGGGGTGTTAAGACCTACTTCTAGAAGGTGTTTCCCTCCTTCGGGATGAGAATTTCAAGTGCCCCTTCGGTGGGAAATAGGAAACCTTCTTCTGGAGGATGTCTTCTCCGCCCTTAAAAGACCTCCGTTCGGGAGGATTCCCCTGGAATAAGAGGGTCGGAGCCCTTTGGCTGTTCAGACCGACTTCTATAAGAAGGCGTTCCACTTCTTCGGGGTGAGAATGTCAAGTGCCCCCTTCGGAGGGGAATGGGAAATCTTCTTCAGGAGGAGCTCTTCTCCATCCAGAGGATCCCCCTCTGGAATAAGAGGAGGAGGAGGAGCGGGAGGGGAGGGGAGGGTTTGAGAGACCTCCTCTTCCTCCTTCCTCCTCCTGTAGGTATATGTCATATCATATTAACGTTTAGGGTCGGCGACAGCGGCCGGTAATAAGACTGTGATGAGAGAGCCGTTGCGGGGGTCCAAGGGACAAATACCTTCGTCATAAATATTGTTAACGACGCGCGCACTCAGACATACTCGCAACGCGCGCGCTCGGGCCAGACCGCCATTCTCGGGGAGACGTTATCGTCTGAACTGTTTATTTATTTATTTTTGTTTCTTTTACCTTTTTTATATCATGTTTTTATTTGTGGGTAGTCTGCTTTTGTATAGGCAAATACATATCGTATGTAGCATACATATGTATTGTATGAGAAATATACGAATCTGTATGAATGAATGCTTGAATATGCATTTAAGTAGTATATGTATATGTTTCAACATATGATTATAAGATGCATGAAACCTAAAATATTCAAAATATATTTCCCCTAAATCAATTTGAATTTTTTTCTATATTGTACTCATATATATAATATATATATATATATATATATATATATATATATATATATATATATATATATATATATATATATAATTATATATATATTATATCTATATTATATATATATATATATATATATATATATATATATTTAGATATTCATATTTATTTATTCATTTCTGAGGAATAGAAAAATCTTCCGCTGCTGACCCATTTTTCACGCCTAATTTAAATACTCGAGATCAGCGTGTCAAATCTAACAACCAACAACCCCCCCCCCCCCGCCCCCCCCCCCCCCCCAACCCACCCCGGTTCAGGTAGGGTGACAGATACATGTCAAGGACGCGGGAACCACACGGCTTTAGATATTCATGAAGAATGTTTTTCTTCTTCTTAAAGTTAGGAAGAAAAAATAAAAGAAAAAGGTTTAATAATGGGTTTGGTGAAGATGGCCCGATTTTGAGAGAGAGAGAGAGAGAGAGAGAGAGAGAGAGAGAGAGAGAGACGCACATAAATATCTACTGATACGTTTTATAAATTACCTAAAAGTTGCTTGGCAAATTTTGTCACAATTCCAATAAATTTATATTTACATTTTGATCTCTCTCTCTCTCTCTCTCTCTCTCTCTCTCTCGTTTTATTGCAGTTATTAATAAACATTTCTGACTTTAGTTGGTATTTAGTAACGCTTTTTGCTTGAACAATTCTGGAAGCTATTCAGTTCTTGGGAGATCAGACTGTAACAATATCCGTTTAGGTGCTGTTGATAGAAGTTCACTCTCGACGTGGTTCGGAAGTCACGTAAAGCCGTTGGTCCCGTTGCTGAATAACCAATGGTTCCATGCAACATACAAACACCATACAAACAAACAAAATATCCGTTTAGGTACTGTTGATAGCTGCCAGTGGTTAGTTTGTATCAGTGATGTTTAGATAATACTGGCAGCTATTTAGACTACGCTAGTAGGTGTTTCGCCTATTGGTACCCTTTACATAGTGATCATATGGCATTTTGCTACGCTGACTATACATCCAGACACCTTTTATTAACTTTCTTTTCTCTTATTTGCAGGTATGTGACATCTACAAATAGAAATTGGTGTGTGCTTGGTCCTCTGGTGGTGTGTTTTTGACCTTCTGGTAAGTACAACAGTTAAGCTTTGTAGGCCTACGTCCTTTTTTCATTGCTCAACCAATGTAAGTTTATGTTCCTTTTGTGCGCCGTTGCATAGATAAATATTGATTTCTTACAACTTCGTGTTGACAAACACAGTACCTTTAAAGATAGCTTTCCTATAAACCTCTAACGTCGACACGAGCTTACACTTCAAATATTACGATCTCTCTCTCCCTGTGGCATTCAAATATTCTGGTTGTACGGCAGTTGGGATTTGTAGGTCTATGTCCTTATTTCTGGTGCAAGGTTATTGCTCGATCAGTGTGGGTTTATGTTACTTTTGTGCGCAGATTCATAAATAAATCTTATTTTCCTTAAACCCGTGTTGTCACACAAAGCGTCTTTAACGCAGCTTTCCTACAAAGCTCTACATCCCTACAATCTTAAGCTTCAAATTTAACAAACTATCTCTCGCTGTGGCATTATAATATTCTGTTCGTACTGTATTCATGATGATTTTTAAGGCATTTCTGCGAACACTTAGTCATGACACATTCAATTTTACACTCTATCTTCATCCCGATGAAGACTTCGTACTATCGAAGATGGCGTCCCGGTGCTATCCCTCTTTTTCCTAAGCTCATTTCCACCTTTCTCGTCCGTTCCTCTTTCTTTGCGCCCCGAGGCAGACACCTTTTTTGTATTCTTAAAGTCACACGCGACCGTCTTTATGCTGCGACATCGGTGTTTGCGTTCGTGCAAGAGAAGAAATGCACGACCACGGTTAATGGTATTAGTGCCCGAGGCTTGCCTCGCGTCCAAAAGCTCCGCTTAGGTCTAGGGAGAAGAGGAGGAAGAAAGAGCTCCTCCTCTTTCCCCATCGTGCACCCCCGGCCTCCTATCCCCGATACCTACATCCCCCCCATGGCCCCGAGCGTTGAAGTGAGCTGTGGCTGTCTGTACCTGCTGATGGAAGAGCGATGGAAAAAGTTTAGAGTACTCTATACTTTTTATATACAGTACATAGGGTAGAATGATGGCATAGGGTGGGATGGTCTTCGCTTGTCTGGAAGGTGTTGCACTGTAAGTTGTCCGGAGCTGAATACAAAAGCTGTGAAAAGGTGAGGGAGGGAGAGGCTGCAGTTTTAAAATTTCGTTTTTTTCTATTTGCTTGTGGTGTTTGGTATTTGTGTGGAAATGGAGTAATAACGGACATGGATTAATAACTGTCACAGATTAATAAAATAATAATAGACATGATTATATTATTTCATTTAATGTGACATTTCTTTTCCCACAACTGCCACGCTCTGGAACTCCTTCCCTTCTTCCTAGTCTGTCTTTTAAGAGGGAAATTAATCACCACCCTTTGCTATTTTTCTTCCCCATTTATCCTTGCTTTATTTAAGCCTGGGCTGGATAAAAGGCCTCAACTTGTAAAATAAATACTATAGTAGATTCACATCAACCGCGCATTTGATGTTTAGGCCAGTTCCTTACGATGCTCCTGATTGGCTGTTGATAAGCCAATCACAGGGCTGGAAACTCTGTCTCTCAAGAGAGTTCACATAGGCAGGATGTATGTTCCACCTCAGGAGAGGTGGAACATAGATCCTACCCATGTGAACTCTCTCGAGAAAGACTGGGAGTTTCCAGCCCTGTGACTGGCTTATCAACAGCCAATCAGGAGCGTCGTAAGGAACTGGGCTGGACATCAAATGCACGGTTGATGTGAATCTACTATAGTCTGATCACTGTTCAGGTATGCGCCGTACATCACAGCCTCTCTCACTGACATGATTCGCACGGAAGACGGATTCCCACCTGGAATACAGAATCACTTCGTTCTGCTTTTTAAGGATTCTCGACTGACAGGCATTTTAAAATTCTTCGTCAGTGTGCGGGGCTGACTTCGGAAGGAGGAAGAGTGCTGACTTGACTTTGCATGAAGTTGTGCCGGCTGACTTGGCGTTGAGATATATATACTATATAAACTGACTTTGGATTGTGATTTTCAAGCTAACTTTGGATGAAGTTGTTTGTGCTGACGTTATGAAGGCTGACTTGAATTGAAGACTGCTAGTTGACTTTGGATGAACGTATTTGTGCTGACGTTCGGGGGAAGACTCCCAATGACTATATATGCATGAAGTTAGGCAGGCTGACTCTGTGTGCTCACTGACTTTGGACGAAGTTATGCGGGCTGAAGGGTGCTGGCTGACTCTGATGGCAGTACGCAGAATGTGACCTATTGGTTATGTACTACAAGGCTGACTGTGGCTGGATATGCAAGCTAACATCAGACTGGAGTATTTGAAAGCTGAACCTTGGCTGGGGATATGAGCAAACTGACGTGAGAATGGAAAGTTCAGTATCAAGTAAGCCTCCTTAGGGAGTCTGCTTCTGAATTCACAAATAAATCCCCTCGAGACATAAATAAACAGAGGGTATATTTTCCTTCCTTACTTGTAACTCGAGCTTATGATTTTTTATTCTTTTTATTTTAGGAACTTTCTCTTCTTCCTCCTCCTACCCTTCTTCTTCGTCTTCTTTCTCTCCATGTTATTATCTCTTCTCCCTCATCTTTATCCCCAGTTCACGATTCTCCGTCTTCTTCGCTTGGTGATTTTCCGACGCCTACAGCCAAGAGCTATTTCGAGTCATGATGGCTGACCAGCCTCTTTGAATCCACGTTATTTTTAACCTGATACATTGTGATTTCCCCTGTGACGCAGGTGGACGTATTCGCTTCGTAATTCTTGGATTATTCAGATTCTCTCTCTCTCTCTCTCTCTCTCTCATTTAGAGGTGCCTCACACTGAGGAACCTGGGGAAACCCGAACTAGATGTAAGGTCTGTAATGTAAGGTCTCTCTCTCTCTCTCTCTCTATGTATATATGTATATATATATATATATATATATGCTGCATATATATTTTTATATCTATATATATCATGTTTGTATATATATAATCTAATAATGTATATATATATATATATATATATATATATATATATATATATATATATATATATATTATATACAAACCTTATATAAGGATCTTATCAGCTTAAAAAAAAAAACTTCTCCGTTCCTTTCTACCAATCAATAATGAAAAGCACGGAAAAAATATATGTCATGGGTCTAAGAAAAACCTCTCAAAGGAAGCTGCAGGAGAGAGAGAGAGAGAGAGAGAGAGAGAGAGAGAGAGAGAGAGAGAGAGGAGAGACGAGAGAGAGAGAGAGAGAGAACTAAAATTCTGTGCAGGCTTAGTCGCTCGGTCAAATATTTGACATGAGATTTTCGAGTGATGGGCCGGAATGTTCCCATCGAGATATTGATAAATCCACTCTTCATATTTTCTTGTACTTTGGCTGATGGGCACATTTGTCCTTGCGAATTTCGATTTTATTTGTTTGCGCGCTTGTTTTGTATCCGTTTCTCTTCATTTTTGTATGTGTTTCCTTCCTTTGGCTTTTGCGAATTTTAATGTACTGTTTTGTCCATTCGTGTTGCATTTGTTTTTCCTCTTTTTGCGTTTTCTTCCATTGCCTATTGCGAAGTCATATTTTACTTGTTTGTGTTATGTAACTGTTATCCGTTTCGTTCCTTCAGTTTCTTGTTCCATGGCCGCCTTATTCTCAATTCGTAGAAGGTGTGCTTGCTTTTCGCTCGTGCTTCATTCCGTTGTGTCTCCTTACTTTATAGCAAAAGCATTTGGGGGGGGGGGGGGGGGGGGGAGGAATTTTCTTGCTATTTCTTTGATCTCCGATGACTTTGCTTGTTATTTGCTTGTTATTTGTTCGTTCTCTTCCTCAGTTGTTCTTGTTAATTGTATCTGTATGTTCACTGGGTGGGGGGGGGGGGGGAGATAAGATTGTTTCCAAGGACAGATCTTGGTTTCGGTTTGCTAGAGGTCATGAGATGGAATTTTATTTGATATATGTACTAATTGCATTGCTTTTCAACTCGATTTTTTTTTTTACTTTTTAACTGTATTTCATGCATATGTAGTTATTATCTGTTCACGCTGTTTACGTTCACTCTTCTCATTTGTGTGAAATTCTTCTCTGTAAGTGTTTTCAACAATTATATTGTTGTCTTTTAGAGTCTTTCTGTTCATGTGTTGACAGAATCCATTCTTTGTCAGCAACTGACAATTTTTCTTTTAGATTCGGGACGCATTTCTTTGAAAGTGGTACACATTTAGGTACAGCACTTAAGCAGCGCTCTATTACATAAACGCTTCGTAAAAACATTTGTATAACGCCAGAAAAGAGAGAGAGAGAGAGAGAGAGAGAGAGAGAGAGAGAGAGAGAGAGAGGAAATCGTACCGCATGCATCTTGAATGGCACTGGACATCAAAATCCACTTCTATCTGCATCTCTGTCCCCGCTAAACATCGGCATTTAAAACATAATCTTCAGTTTGGGATCTACCCCTGGTTCAAAACGCCAAGACAGCAATTTCAGAAAAGGTCAGGGGAACAACACCCTGCCCACCCCACGTCATTAACGTCCAAAATTTAAGAGTACCGTTACCGCTCTTCCAATCGTAAACTTCAGATTTTTTTTGGGGGGAGGGTTCCACCATTATTGGAACATTGTTCCACAGTCTGGATATCGGTGATATTCGTGACCTGTATCGGTTATATTATTATTATTATTATTATTATTATTATTATTATTATTATTATTATTATTAATCCCACCAAAGTTGGCATTGACTTGAAATTCAAGCTTCCAAAGAATATGATGTTCGTTCATTCGAAAGTAGTTATAAGAAATACAGACGAAGTAGAACATTTACTAGGAAATAAACGGATAAACTAACATTAATAGCTAAATAAAAATGGAAGTCAAAATATTGAGAGCATTTATTAGAAAAAAACTGGAAATAAACTTTATAAATAAAAGGCCTAATAAAAATGGAAGTCAAATATTGAGAGCATTTATTAGAAACAAACTGATAAACTAACATTAATAGCTAAATAAAAATGGCAGTCAAATATTGAGAGCATTTATTAGAAACAAACTGATAAACTAACATTAATAGCTAAATAAAAATGGCAGTCAAATATTGAGAGCATTTATTAGAAAAAAATGGATAAACTAACATTAATAGCTAAATAAAAATGGAAGTCAAATATTGAGAGCATTTATAGAAAACAAACGGATAAACTAACATTAATAGCTAAATAAAAATGGAAGTCAAATATTGAGAGCATTTATTAGAAAAAAACTGATAAACTAACATTAATAGCTAAATAAAAATGGAAGTCAAATATTGATATTTAGGAAAACAAACGGATAAACTAACATTAATAGCTAAATAAAAATGGAAGTCAAATATTGATGTACAATTTGAATTATATTAAGGAATTGCACGACATCTTCAGGGAGACTGGACCTCTGGGAATGAGGAGTTCGACAGCGACTTTCATTTGCTCTCCTATAGGGCTGGCCCGAAGGATTAGATATTTTTACGTGGCTTGGAACCAACTGGTTACCTAGCAACGGGACCTACAGCTTATTGTGGGATCCGAACCACACTTTATAGAGAAATGAATTTCTATCACCAGAAATAAATTCCTCTGATTCCGCGTTGGCCGAGCCGGGAATCGAACTTCGGACCACCGGATTGGCAGCCGAGCGCGAAAACCACTCGTCCAGCGAGGAACTTAGCAGATCTGGTAAAATGGGTAAAAATGGCGGTTTCACTTTTACCATGATTTTCTCTTTCCAAGCCGAGTCATAGGAGGAAGTCCTTATAGGTCTTTCATTTCCTTCAGTGTAAGACAGTGTGACTCTTAATTATCCTTGTATTATTCCTTATTGCTGGGGGGGGGGGGGGGGGGGCTGGAGAACATGCTTGTTACATATGCATGTGTCCGCGTGATGAATCGTAATGAGAATGTAATAATGAGTCTCGTGACGTATCTTTGAATGAATATGGGCTCTCTCTCTCTCTCTCTCTCCTTCCATGGTATAGCCTACGCTTGATACTTATAACCAACCGGCAACCAGCCATTGAATGTAGGCAAACTCACTCTCTCTCTCTCTCTCTCTCTCCTTCCATGGTATAGCCTACCGCTTGATACAACCAACCGGCAACCAGCCATTGAACTGAGGCAAACTCTCTCTCTCCCTCTTTCTCTCTCTCTCTCTCTCCCCAAGAGAAACACAATATATAATATGGCTCAGACAGGCAGCATTGTTCTTTTGTCATTTAAGACCCATCGCGCCTTCAGACGGCCCCGAAGTAAATTCGAAGTTCAATACCGGCGATGGCGCTCCAAGACTCCCCAACTCAAACACACACACACACACACAAGGATCCGAGGAGGAGGAGGAGGTGGGGGAGGAGGAGGAGGAGACACTTCCGTTTTGGAAATAATTTGCCAATCCCCTCCCCATCCCTCCCCCACCCGTCTCTATGTTCAAAGAGGGTGAGAGAAGTGTTTGGCTTCGGTTTACAAACCGCAGTGTGTGTGTGTGTGTGTGTGTGTGTGTGTGTGCTCGAATTGTCTTTTCTCCGGGTTTCTGGCGCCCGGGATCCTACAGTAGTAGATGGTTCTCCATGATGATGGGTTTCATCGGTTGAGAATTGTTTGGCGTTGCTGAAATGGGGTCACTGAGAGGAACCCTTGAAAGTAATTTGCATCTTATGAAAGCTTTATAGTTCACTTATTGCATAAAAGCCAGGGGTTAATTATAATTATCTTTGTCTTTTTCACATAATGTGACACTTAACAGATTATTTTATCCTTTATTTCATCCGTATAGCAATGGTTCTCCAACTCTGGAATTCTCTCTCTGCTTCTGAATTCCATGAGTTATGATGGTCTTCCAGTCTTTAAGCAGCGGTCCACTCTTATTTCCTCCAATTTTCGTCCTAAAATCTGTTCAAATAGGCACAAATCTACGAGGAATGGCGTCACGTAACGACATTACATTCCAACAGTTTGTTATCCACTGATTTCACCATAACGTTCACGCATGCGCACGCGCCCACTCACAGTTAAACGCTGCATATATTCCTGACAGGCTCAAGACAGGAAATCCTCGCCTCTGAATAACGTATTCGTGCATCTATTATATATATAGTATCTCTAGAGAATCCAAGCGAGCTCGTGAGAGCGCCGACTTCGTCTCACTTCTAGTTGCTAGGAGACGGTTTACCGTCAAACCAGTAAGACGGGATGTGTTCCCAAGTGCCTGAAGACACTTTAAACTTTGGATTAGCTCATTGGCATACCAGAACTCGCCGCCTTACGTAGCCAAGTGACCTTTCGATGATGTTCCGAGATGAAGACTGTGTTATAAAGCATAGTAAACGATAGATATTTGGGGGTAAGTTGGGAAATCGTGTATGTTCTCTCTCTCTCTCTCTCTCTCTCTCTCTCTCTCTCTCTCTCTCGTAGTGCTGCTAATGGACCACAATCCAGGATATCGCATTCTCTCTCTCTCTCTTGTAGTGCTAATGGTAGCACAATCCTGGATACCACATTCTCTCTCTCTCTCTCTCTTGTAGTGCTAATCGTAGTACAATCTAGAATACCACATTCTCTCTCTCTCTCTCTCTTGTAGTGCTAATCTTAGTACATCTAGAAATACCGGCATTCTTCTCCTCTTTTCTCTCTCTACTCTCTCTCTCTCGTCTCGTAGATGCTGCTAATTGTAAGCACATCCGGATATCGCATTCTCTCTCTCTCTCTCATCTCTCTCTCTGGTATGCTAATTGTACACAATCTAGAATACCGCATTCTCTCTCTCTCTCTCTCTCTCTCTCTCTGTTGTAGTGCTAATGTTAGCACAATCTAGAATACCGCATTCTCTCTCTCTCTCTCTCTCTCTCTCTCTCGTTGTATTCTAATGTTGCATCAAGAATACCGCATCTCTCTCTCTCTCTTCTCTCTCTCTCTCTCTCTCTCTCTCTCTCTCTCTTTAAAACTGACACGCCAAATGACAGCCAAATTGAGGTGATATCCGCCGACCACCAAATCATACATACATTTCACGAAATTCATCAATATCAAATATTCTCTTCCTTGTAGGAAAAAACAATTAACAGAGTAATATTTCAAGAAATCTTAGATTAGGTCAAAGGTCATTTGGTTAGGTTACTTTAAATATTATTATTATTATTATTATTATTATTATTAGTAGTAGTAGTAGTAGTATAGTAGTAGTAGTAGTAGTAGTATTGTTATTATTTTCACTTCACTCGCTTACTACAAGCGTAGTTCGCATGTACTGTCGCAATAATAGTAATAATAATATAATAATAATAAACTACATAGCAAGTGAATGTCCGGCGCTTGCACAGAACCAGTACAAAAAGAGACAAGATTCAGTAGCAAAAGTCCTCCACTGGAGCCTGTGCAAGAAACACCAGCTAGTTTGCAATAATTGGTGCAAATACTAACCTGAGGGAGTGATAGAAAACGTTCAGGCAAAGATCCTCTGGAATATGGTACCAGGAACAGATAGGTTGATAAATGCCAATAGACCAGACGTGACGCTGATTGACAAAATCAAGAAGAAAGCATCACTCATTGATGTCGCAATGCCATGGGACACCAGAGTAGATGAGAAAGAACGAGAAAAAGTCTATAAGCATCAAGACCTGAAAACAGAAATAAGGATATAGGATACGCCAGAGGAAATTGTACCCAAAATCATAGGAACACTTAGGCACGATTCCAAGATCCCTGAAAAGGAATCTGGAATAACTAGATGCCGAAGTAGCTCCAGGACTCCTGCAGAACATTGCAGGACTATCAAAACCACCCAGTGGAATAGAATAACTGTGATAAAAACAAAACCCCCCCCCTATTATTATTATTATTATTATTTTATTATTTATTATTATATTTATTTATTATTATTATTATTATTATTCAACAGCACATGTGAACTACGCCTACATTAAGGGAATGAAGTAAGTAAAAACAAAATTAGAAATGAAAAAACTTTCAAATAAAAAAAAAACTGCTTCACAGAACAATAATTTCTTCACGCTCTTTCCCGTAAATATAGTATATAAAATCATTCATCGTTCTAACATCAGAATATCAGGTAACCCCTTCGGGAGACGTCCTATCATTGACAAAGCCATCGTGACGTCATGATGTCAGCTGCCCACTCAGCAAACATTGCCTTTGTGACTTCTTTTTTGTGATTGTGTGAATTGGCTCTCGGCTAGTGACTAGCCAGAAAACTTGCAACAACAGCCAGACTATAAACTATCCTGCAGAGTTATTTGAATGCTAGATTATCAGTTTGCAAACTGTCAATTTTAGCATTTTGCAATTCATAACTGCAAGGGAAATTCCCCCGCCATTACGTTCAAGGTTTTCACACGAGAAAATAAATAAAAATAACAAATATGAGATCATGATTGGGACTGATAACATTGTGCCTCCTGAGTGGAGTCCCCACGGTCTGGTTGTCCTGGTTATCCTTACATGTTCTTCATTCCCGTCTTTTCCTACTTTGTTTGCTACTTATTCTCAGTGAATTAAGAATTTCTTCTTCTATGTTTATATCCTTATTCTTCGTATATTTAGTCTACTTTCCGCAAATTTTTAACACTTTTCTTCCTTATTCTTCTTCATGTTCTTCTTGATGAAAAATTGGCTAAATTTCTTTTTGAAAGTTTTATTACAGATAACTTTAACAAACACAGGATCTTCATAACCTTTCAATGTTAAAAGATTCTATGAATATCGTTTAAGACATTGTAATACTTTTATATATTTATTAATTCATTTATTAATTTTTTTCTTTTTAATAAGTGACATATCTTTTTTCTGTATTTCCCTTGAACTTCTCTTACTTCCTAATGAACACAGTAATATTCGTTGGAAGCTTGTATTTCAAGTCAATAGCCCCTTTGTTGGGATTGTTCCGTATGAATATGGTTCATTTAATAATAATAATAATACTAATAATAATAATAGGAATGACATCAACAAACCAATGCACGGACAATACATGAGACAGACTAAAGAACTGGCCAGCGATGAAACATGGCAATGGCTACAGAGGGGAGAGCTCAAGAAGGAGACAGGAGGAATGCTAACGAAGGCACAAGATCAGGCCCTAAGAACCAAGGATATGTCGAAAGAACAACAGATGGAAATAACATCTCACCCATATTCAGGAAATGCAATATGAAAAACGAGACCATAAGTCACATAGCGAGCGAATGTCCGACACTTGCACAGAACCAGTACAAAAAGAGGCATGATTCAGTAGCAAAAGCCTTCCACTGGAGCCTGTGCAAGTAACATAACTACCTCGCAGTAATAAGTGATACGAACACCAACCAGAGGGAGTGATGGAAAACGATCAGGCAAAGATCCTCTAGGGCTATGGTATCAGAACAGTAGGGTGATACCTGGCAATAGACAACGCATGTATGGGATATGCCAGTGGAAATTGTACCCCTAATCATAGGATCATTAGGCACGATCCCAAGATCCCTGAAAAGGAACCTGGAAAAACTAGATGCTGAAGTAGCTCCAGGACTAGTGCAAATATGCTATACAAACAGGGCACATAGTTAGAAAAGCGATGGACTCCTAAGGAGGCAAGATGCAACCCGGAAACCCACACTATAAAAACCACACAGTCGAATTGGATGACTGTGATAAGCCGGAGCCCACCCCTCCCCATAAATATAAATAATAATATTAATATGTTAAGATAAATTAGACAAAAAGAAGTGTACGAATAACCTTAAACCCATGAACACACCACAAAGGTCAGAATGACTGAATTCTGTCGAAACCAATTTGACAAACTGATGCTGAATATAGACAAAACAGATATGGTATACCGGATGCCTTATGGAAGTTACGACAGTGATTTCTGTGCCCTTTGAGTAGAGTCTGACACATCTTTGTCAACGAAGGAAATCGGACAGTCAGTGATTTCTCATTATGTTTTGTTTTGTTTGTAAGTCCAGTAGACGCCGATTCTCTCTCTCAATGTTTTATGTTCAGGGATTAATATATTTCTTTAAATTCAAATATATCCTAGTTCTCGATAATGTGTTATTATCTCTCTCCCTCCCTCTCTTTGTTCATGTTGAATTGTAATTTTGTTCTGAGCATCATTTGTATATTTCTTTAAATTCGTTTCTGTTGATTTTTTCCTACTTTTTGTTTTGAACAGCATTTGTTAATCTTTAAATTAGTTTCTGTTGATTTTTTCCTACTTTTTGTTCTGAACAATATTTATTTCTTTAAATTCGTTTCTGATGATTTTTTCCTACTTTTTGTTCTGAACAGTATTTGTTTATTGTTTAAATTCGTTTCTGTTGATTTTTTCCTACTTTGTGTTCTGAACAGTATTTGTTTAATTCTTTAAAGTCGTTTATCTTGATTTTTTCCTATTTTTTGTTCTGAACAGTATTTGCATATTTCTTTAAATTAGTTTCTCCTGATTTTTTCCTATTTCCTAAAAGGATATTGATTTTTTATGTTCGTTTTTTATATTTTTATTGTATTTCCTAGTTCTCGATAATTGTGTGATTTCTCTCTCTCTCTCTCTCTCATCTCATCAGCATTACCTTTCACAAGCAAACCGAACAAGAAAGGTATTTCAAATCTCCAGCCTTCTTTACTAAACTTAAAAACAGAATCCTAGCACTGATGCACCTCTTAGACATATACACAGACGACACTTGGATAGCCAGACTATAGACCTATACACAGACGACATTGGGTAGCCAGATTATAGACCTATACACAGATGACATTGGGTAGCTAGATTATAGACCTATACACAGACGACATTGGGTAGCCAGATTATAGACCTATACACAGATGACATTGGGTAGCCATATTATAGACCTATACACAGACGACATTGGGTAGCCAGATTATAGACCTATATACAGACGACATTGGGTAGCCAGATTATAAACCTATACATAGACGACATTGGGTAGCCATATTATAGACCTATACACAGACGACATTGGGTAGCCAGATTATAGACCTATATACAGACGACATTGGGTAGCCAGATTATAGACCTATACACAGACGACATTGGGTAGCCAGATTATAAACCTATACATAGACGACATTGGGTAGCCAGACTGTAGACGTAGCCAGACTGTAGACCTATACATAACCTAGAGTGGGTAGCCAGACTATAGACCTGTACACATACGACATTGGGTAGCCAGACTGTAGACGTAGCCAGACTGTTGACCTATACATAACCTAGCGTTGGTAGCCAGACTAAAGACCTATACACAGACGACATTGGGTAGCCAGACTGTTGACCTATACATACCCTAGTGTGGGTAGCCAGACTAAAGACCTATACACAGACGACATTTGGTATCCATATTATAGACCTATACACAGACATTGGGTAGCCATATTATAGACCTATACACAGACATTGGGTAGCCATATAATAGACCTATACACAGACGACACTGGGTAGCCAGACTGTAGACCTATACATAAACTAGAGTGGGTAACCAGACTATAGATCTATACATAAACTGGAGTGGGTAACCAAACTATATACCTATACATAAACTGGAGTGGGTAACCAGACTATAGACCTATACACAGGCTATAGTGGGTAACAAGACTGTAGACCGATCTATAGACGTATACACAGACGAGACGACATCGGGTAACCAGACTATAGACCTAGTATACGTAAAGTCGCCCTGGGACGTCTTCCTCGCCTTCTGCAAAGTTACAGTGACATGTACCGCCATGAATAAAGAATTAACAGCCGTGTAAGCTGCATACCAGCTCTTGATTCCGTATTTATGCAAGTGAAAGAGAGAGAGAGAGAGAGAGAGAGAGAGAGAGAGAGAGAGAGAGAGAGATCGGACTCTGCTATTCCCCCGCGTGGGGCAATCGACAAAAGAAATTAGGGTTCGATCCTAAGGACGAAGGAAAAAATATACCACACGTTCTCATTGGGGACCGGATGAGTTTGCATCAATATGCAGCTTCCGACGACGATCATTTTGACGGGATATTGTTGTATTGTTGTAACTGACATTGTTCTTGGTATTTTATGCTCATTTATTCATTCACGGAGATATATATATATATATATATATATATATATATATATATATATATATATATATATATATTATATATATATATATATATATATATATATATATATATATATATATATATATATAACGATCATGTATTTAGCACATATTTTTTCTGAAGGGAGCTTCTTGCTTATGCACCGAGACATAAATTATTGTAATGAGAGAGAGAGAGAGAGAGAGAGAGAGAGAGGGCTACCTCGTCGATACCCTCTCTCCCCTTCTACTGGTATCCACAACAGTCAACCAACGACAAGTAACCACCGGAAAATTATTATTATTATTATATTTTGAGCACTAGTTGGAAATTCCTTTTAGGCCTCTGTTCCTCGTTGTATGAAAGAAATTGTACCCGCACATATAAACAGACAAACAGAAACGCGAGCACACGCCCGCGCAAAAGGCCGGAACATATATAAATTTTTCGAGATGGCGTTACCGTGTAAATAAATTTAAAATACTGGTATCGAGCTGACACTGCTCACGGGAGAGAGAGAGAGAGAGAGAGAGAGAGAGAGAGAGAGAGAGAGGGGTCTACCAACAAGAACAACTTGAGACAAGAAATCGAGAATGAGGAGAAGGTATTAAAGTTAGGGACATTATTTACGTAATATATCACACGAGTTCGATCCCGTGAAGTGAAAACGATCGTCGCCTATTTCATGACAAGTTTTGTATCTCTGTTGAGCTAAATTAATGCGTTGTATACCTGGTAGCTAGTCGACTGTTTTGGGTTGAAGCCAGGTGGAGGGGGATATAGGTCTAGCATCTAAAGACGTTGAGAAGCGGAAAGTTGATTTTTAGAGCCACATTTTTGAAGTGAAATAGTCATGAATTACACACACACACACACACACACACACACACACATATATATATATATATATATATATATATATATATATATATATATAAATATAAATATATATACACACATTAAACTCCAAGCTACTGCGTCGGTTGGGCGAACTTGGGCTCAAACGATTTTTAGATCAGGCCTTCCTAGTAACGGATAATCCAGTATGGAGTGTCAATTAATACGAGAGAGAGAGAGTGAGAGAGAGAGAGATAGAGGGTGGGTGGAGGGGGGAGGGGTGGAATAACACCCGCGCCACTGAAAACCGCGGGAAATAAACGCATTTATCTAACCCCAATCAGTGCGTGATTGAACCGTCAAGTGTGTGGATTCTGTATTTGTCTCGACTGTGAAAACCGTCCCACTTCCCTCTCCCCAAACGAACCCCCTCCCCCTACTAATCCGCCCCCTAGGTTAGGTCCCATTCCCCCTATCCCCATTCGGAGGAAGGGAAAGATCCACATCCTCCCGTTGCCCTGATTAAGGTTCCCATTGCACCCGTTTTCTTTCAAATAGGCCTACGTACACAGTAGGTCTACAACTCCTATTCGTTATTGTAATGCGAAAACAGGTTGGTTGTTCATGGATTAAACTGGCCTTATGCCAGCAAGGGCTCTTGTTCTTTCGAGCAACCTTTACTTAAGAAGGGATTTTGTGCAGTTGAAGCGAAGCCTATTGGAACTTTATGGTTCCGGTGGAAGCTTGATGTGGGTTACTGTGTTATCCGTGTGTGTGTGTGTGTGTGTCTTTGTCACTTTGAAGTCTGAGCAGTGTTGTGGACGTTTGAGTTTAGTCTGATTTCATCGTATTGCTTTGGTAACAAGGCGTAATCCGACCTCCAGCTTACTCGGGAATCGTGCAAGATTTTCCCTGACGCATAAAGTTGTAAACATTATATTCCTAACTTTTAACGTACATTAAAACGTGCTAAGACATATGTTAAAATAGAACCTTGTTTCACCAACGAAAATAAAAATAAATACGCTATATTTTAATAGAAATAATTTTTCTGTATGTTTAACATGTACATTATTCATTTTTTACATTTTCATTCTAATAAAGTCATAAATAACCTATCCTAAAATCCCTGCATCTTTAACTCTATGCAAAACACCTTTTTCAGGCCTTTTTAGGCACTTCAATAGACCTTTCCTAACCCACAACAAGACCAACAACAACAACAATAAATATTCTTACTTTCCATCGCCTTTGGGTTTGGCTCAAATACTAAAACGTCTTTTATGGGCAAAGAGAACTTTCTAAAATAGTGAGATTAATGTAACCAGAGGAATAAGAAACTGACGTATTTTAAAGTGCACCTTCTTCCTTCTTATCTTCTTTTTTAGTTCTCTATAAAAGAAAACTATCGAGATGGCTTTGTCTGTCCGTCCGCACTTTTTCTGTCTCCCCTCAGACCTTAAAAACTACTGAGGCTAGAGGGCTGCAAATTGGTATGTTGATCACCCATCCTCCGATCATCAAACAGACTAAATTGCAGTTCAGTATCCTAAGGAAATTTGATTTTATTTACGGTTAAAGTTAGCCATAATCGTGCTCAGGGCACTAGATAGGACCACCACCCACCCGGCCGTGGTTAAAGTGTTTTGGGCCGCCGCGGCTCAAACAGCATTACACCGGAGACCACCGAAAGACATCTGTTTTCGGTGACTGATTAAACGCTGTACAGAAAACTCGATTGCGCCGAAGAAACTTCAGCGCATTTATTTACTTGTTTAAAATTGTGGGACTTCGGGGAAAAAATGTGTATAATGTGGGTGAATAAGTGAATGTATGATGATGCAAAATCCAGTTTCCAGTGTAGCCACCAATTGGATAAAAGAAGGAAAAGAAAAAACTATCCCTGTCTGCACTTAAGTAAAACTAACAAGTAAACGACAAAATATTTCCACCGAACTTGTAACTAACCAATTCTGGAAACTTCACTCAGGTCCAAGCCCCAGTTTTTACGTCAATACCCCTTTCCAAGACTCGTGGGAGATTTCATTCAGTGTTGGCTGAACTCCGCTTAGACCGATCTTTGTCTGGCATTTAGGTATTGCAAGTTTCAGTGCAACAACAGCAACCATATTAACTTTTCATTCCAAAGGTCATCTGTCGCTTTTGTGCCGATGGTTTTTCTCCAAAGGATTTATTTCTGCTCATCTGTCTCGTCGGATTAGACTCAAGATTCACTCTCTCGTGACCTCGTCGGATTAGGCGCAAGATTCCCTCTCTCGTTGGATTAGACGCAGTTCTCACTCGCTCTGATGTTTTCGAAAGTGACGATTGCGATTTTGGCCATTTCCTTATGCCTTCTGTAAGGATGCAGTTGTGTTGTCACTATTCGTCTATTATCTAAATTTTTTATTCCGATTTTGATCGTCAACCTTCTTTCTATTCTTGCAAAGGAAGATCACCAAATTCCTTTTAGACTCATACAGTACGGCCCAGTTTTGTTGCTTCACTATCTATTTATCTATTTATTTATTTTTTGTCAGTTTCGTAGGAACGTGTTTATCGTACGTCAATTTTTGTTTGGTATTCATAATTCCTCTTCGTCTGTGAAGGAACGGTATATTTGAACGTAGGCCTACGTCCCATTTCCTAGGCCTATGAATCGCACCCAGTTTACCGCCCACCACTCCCCAATAATAAATGGGTGCAAGCGGCTGTTAGGGTCAAGAAAAAGGGCGTGGGGTAAGCAACCTCAGCCCTAGAGACACGCCGAGAAACCAGAAGACTGTTCCTTTATGACGCCAACTTCCCCACACTCCCCAAACAAAGACGCAAGGTGACAGAACGTGCGTTTTCGTGTATGTATGGCCATTTCGCCATTCTAATCCTCCTCCTTTTTCAAATTTGGACAAGCCCTTCACTTGTCACAGCGCAAAAAGCGAATCTGATTCTAATTAATCCGTAGATCAGGTATTCTGTTTAGAATAACTCGTTAGGCAGACAAGTGGCCTTTAGCAAGGTTAAGAGCTTCTGTTCAGCCTTATCATTAATACCGTTAGCTTATAGACCCGATTGCTGAGACCCATATAGCAGCCCCACCCTCCTTTCCAAAACGAGTGTGGGATAGTGGGTCGTCATATCGACCACACTTTTCATAAAAATAAATTCCCTTGGAATACGTCAGTTCTTCTTCAGTTGCCAAGTTAACGCAGTATATTAAACTTGTCCTATTTTCAATCCGCTAGTTAGACATTTCAGACGAATTTAATGAAGATAATAGTGTAGAAATGCAATGAAATAAATTGCCAAGTCTCTCATAAGATCTGTTCACGTTAGCGTTTCAGTTATTTATTATTAGTTACCAACTATACGTCATCTGTAACGAAGTTGTCAACATTGACACTGACACCGTAAAATGTATTCTACTAGCTTCCCTTAAGACCTGTTCATGCTACAATCAACCTTAAGACTTCAAAAAATTCCAGTTTCTTATCTTATGATCAAATCTTTTCATGATAAAACATTTTCTCGTTTTCCAACAAAGAATTAGCCGTTACCCTCAACAGCTGTTCTCAATAGACCAAACAAGATCCTGTGCCGCTGTAACATTCATTTTTCGCTGTCTACACTTGACAATCAGGTCAAGATCCTGCATCATACAATCCCCCTAAACCCTTCGCCAGCTGCTCTGGAATGTACAGAAGGTATCTGGGTGTTAAATTGAATGATACAGTGCCCTTTGATTTTTGGTCATGAGTCTACACCCACCCGACAGCGCACTGGGAGTCTAGTTTCAACCTAAGCTCTCCGGGACCCAGAACAAGACAATTTGGAAAATTTAATTGCTGCAAAGTATCTTGCTCCTTGTACTGGTTCGGTGACATAAGAGTAAACGCCCCCACCCCGACCCCTACCCCTCTTTCCTCCCCCTTCCCTATTCCCCCCACCTACTCGTTTAATATTCTTGATTTCTGCCTTCGATTGAGGTCGTAAATCATGAGCGCGGTTGCTTGAATGTGAAGAACGATACGGTGACGAGACAGATTCTTAATTCTTACAAACAATGATAAGCAGAATATTTTGTTTGCCTTGCTCTTGGAATGAGTGTTTGTGGTAATAATCTTATCTCTGTATCTAATGCGTTTTATCTTAATGATGTATGTTTTATATGTGCGGATGAGAGTCACTTACCAACTTGAATAAAAAGAGGGAGAGAAAAAGAAAAAAAAAACGAAACCTCTCGGAGATGCAGTTGCTGCCAGACGTAGGAAAATGAATCCGCAAAAAAAAATATTTATTCTATCTTCGTTTATTTTTCTCTTTCTACCTTAGAACACTGGCAATAATATGACAGAACGTCGTGCTCACATACGGCATTCCTCATGCTTGTTACTGTGGCTTGTGGATGACATATAAGAGCCTTCCAAAAATGCCGCTGGCATGAATGGTATGCCCCTCTGGAATGCCGATATGAGCCTACTCAAGATCTCAGGACCTGTGGGGGCATACTTTTTCGTCACTCGTATAGCTGGCGATGAAAGAGATGAAATGAATTTGCGAAATATAATATATATATATATATATATATATAGATATATATATATATAATATATACATATATATATATATTAATATAATATATAATAATATATATATATATATACTATATATAATATATTATATATATACTATATTTATATATATATATATATAATAATATATAGACATACGTGTGTTTGTTGTGTCTGTAATGTTTTCCCGTGGTCGAGTTATACCTGCCTCGTACTACCAACGAATTTGTTAATTATATAATGACATTTTCATTATAAATATATATATAATATATATATATATATATATATATATATAGTCTCTGTTATATATGTACTGGTTACTTGTATCTCACAATTATGTGGATACATAATGTGTGATACAAGTAACCAGTACATATATACAGTCATAAATCTACAGTCATTAAATCGGTACAATTTCCGTAATTAAAAACAAAAAGTATATATACATATATATATAATATATATATATATATATATAAATGTATTTATATAATAATAAGCGTTAAGTTAGAAGGACGTCTCAAACAATTTCGAAATATAAATTATAAGTAAAAATCAAAAAAATATTAAATAATAAATACGAAAATACGACCAAAAAAACGCATTTAATGTAACTGAAGATGTCTTACGTCATGCACTAGCGAGTAAACAAGACATTTCTTCCCATCTGACACAGGGAACCTTTCCATGTGTTTATGATTTATGTTCCTCCAAGATGTGACTCGATATCTTATCCATGTGGTGGTTAAATTGTGGAGATAAGGTAGTGTCATGTTGTGGTTTAGTTGTAATGGTGAAATTACTGGTACTCGTGGTAGTAGTCGATAGTATGATACTGGTTCAAAGTGGTATTTGCGCCTATATGGTGGGAAATGCAGCATTATTATTATCATTAGTGGTGGTGTTAGTAGAGAATATGAAATATCGATTGAATGAAGTACTTAGGGCTACATGTTGGATAATACAGTTTTATGACATATTTTTATATGCTTTTATTTAACTTTACTTCTACGTCTGTCTGTCTGTCTGGGTCAAAATCTGGTAACTCAATTTTCAACCTGTTCCCTTCGTCTGATTGACTTGAAATTTTGCATCGTATAATCAGTTCCGGTGACAATACAACCTTAAATGGTCAGTACATCAGTAGTGACCTCTAATGACCCTACAGTGACCTCTCCCAGTATCTCAGGATTTGTATGAAACTGGATTTTTCGCAACTTCTCTGACTCGGTAGAAAGGTTAATAACTCTAAGGATTTTTGTACCTTTTTTATTTTTTATTTTTTCTTCGGCTGGATAAGTTAATAACTCAGCGGATTTTTGGCTACAGTCATAAATCGGTACAATTTCCGTAATTAAAAACAAAAAAGTATATATATATATATATATATATATATATATATATATGTATATATTTGATATATATATATAGAAAATTTTAAACACGCTTTTATTAAAATGCACCAAAAATTAAAAAATTTTAAAAATAAAATTTGTTGATAGACCAGGATTTTCTTGACAGCTAAATGATGTCTATAAAAATAAAAGCGCGGGTGCCAAAACATAGAAAGGAAAATGCTACAAGAAATGAAGAAAAATATATATTTCTTTTCCTGTAGCACTTCCTTCCTGTTTGGACACCCACGCTTTTATTTCTATAGACATCATTAACTTGAAAAAGAAATCCTGGTGCGTCTCAAAAATCTATTTTCACTTTTTAGTGCATTTTAATAATAAATATAAATAAATATATATATATAATATATATATATATATATATATATATATATATTATATATATATTTATATTTAGGTTACATGGTGCTAATATTAGACGTAGTGGTAACTTCAATTTTGATTAGTTTCAATTTCACAAGAGCCATAGAATGCATAGACTATGTAACATGTAATTGAATATTTTTGTAATGTTACGTTTCATGTCTAACTATTTGCGCAACTTCCATTTTTACCTGACACTATCTTCCTTACTGTGTGTTGTTCAACATGAATAACTTAGAGAAAATACAACCGATGTTTATTAATTTTATTTTTAATGACCGTAAAAGTCATGAGGTTTTTCCTCGTGCAATTTGGCGAGTCATGAATTCATGTCACTGTGCTTAATTTTGGTTACTTGTATCACAGAGTGTAGATACATGATTCGTTGGTTTAATTCTGTAAGCTCTTGCTATAAACAAAGTATGATTGCATATGTACGTATAGTATATATATAGATATATATAGTATATATATATATTGTATAAATATATGATATATAATATACATATATATATATCTATATAATAATATATATATTATATATATATATATATATTGTGTGTGTGTACATACTTTTACTATTCATTCTTTATTAACACAAATAATTACGCACATATACACATTATTTGCTTTGACAAATGCTTACAGAATTAGGCTTACGAATAATGTATCCACATAATGTGTGATACAAGTAACCAGTACATATATACAGTAGATATATATATATATATATATATATATATATATATATATATATATATATATAAATATAAAACCATACACTTTAGGCAGCGGAATCGTTTATCATTCCTTTCATGAAGCTCAGGTCAGACACATGTCCACCTGGCCCCTGGACATTCCTGGAACCGTGTCCGGGCGAATATGGGTCATTAATGATGACTCGTTCTCCAGAGTGAATCTTTGAAGAGCTCCTTTTCAAGAAGTCTCGAAGTGGCGTCTCTATCCTCCCGATGGTGCTGAATATTACAGATTGTTCCGTTGTAAAGCTGTTGTAACAGCCTGCCTCTGACTCTCTTGCTCAATGTAACAACAGACCGTCAGTCACACACGTTACATAAGAAAAAGGCGTGGGACGGCCAGTAACTAAGGGCACTCTCGTGGCCCTCGTATTTCGTGTCTTTTTTTTTTTTTGGGGTGGGGGGTGGGAAGGGGAAGGCAAGAGAATAAATAAACTGTCTCGTCTCACCGTATCCTTTGCGAAATACAAACTGAAGACACGTATCGAATGGTATGAAAGCTTTGACAGGGAGACATTTTTGTTCCCCAGGCCCCAAAACACGCAGAATACGATAAAAAAAATAGTCGAAAATAAAAAAAGCAGAGAGAGAGAGAGAGAGAGAGAGAGAACCATTGTGGCAACCCCCCTGAATACATTTTGCGCTTTTCCCATCGCTTTTGTTTACATTAGCAACCGCCTGGATGCAGACGCTTTACCCTGTTGCAGATCAACCAGTATTCCTCTCTCTCTCTCTTCTCTCTCTCTCTCTCTTCCAACCCCTTTCCCGTTTTGGTATTTCCAGCCACAAAATGGAGACGGGAAAATAAATAAATAGAGGAAATGAAATTTTGTTTATCCCCTCCCTCAAGGCGCGCGATTCGTCTTAGCCAGTTTATAGCAGGCGGGAGAAAACAAACGGGACTCGAATTTACTAGAGGGAGCCATCTGCTCTTCACAGGCGCCAAAAGGGGAGCTTCTGGTTCCTTGTCCGTCACACTCCGTGCTGTCTGCTCGGCCGTTTTTCGCAAGTCTTGGAAAGCGTAAATAGTTGGCCTCTTGTATGTTAAGATCAGGTAGTTATTGGGAGCCAAATAACTTTTTTTTTCTTCTTTTTTGGTAGTGGGTGGAGGTGTTCTACGTAAATAACTACTTGCTGTTTATCTTTGCATTTTCGCGCGTTGAAGCTGTTTCGTTTTAGTGGATTGATTTATTTGTTTGTTAGGCTGTCGTTACACAGATAAGGGTCAGCTTAAGCCAAAGCATGTGTTCGTCACGTAATTAGAAGAAGAGGAAGAAGAGAGATGAAGTCTTGGTGGGGAAATGGTTGGATTTGCATACGTTCTTAATCATTATGTTTTTCTGCTTCTAGTACTGCTTACAAAGGCAAGTGTCTGCGTCCTTGTAAATCTGTCCATTTAAATGAATGTTTTTGTTTTTCTATCTAAACTTGGACTTGTTTATGCATATTTACTTCCAGAATGTGGATTTCTCTCGTCTTCCTTTGTGTTTCCTTAATGTAATGACTGTCTTTTTTGCTTTGCTCCTTGACCTAATGGCTGCTCTCACTGACCTATTTCGTTTTCTTCCTGACCTTTTGGATTTTTCCTCACCCATCTTCACGTTTTCCTCCCTGACCTTCTCGTTCGACACCTTGACCTTCGCCTTATCATGGTGGCCGAAGGGTGGGCATCGTCGGTAGCCACAATACCCCTTGGCTTACAGACACAAATAACAGTGTGAAAAACAAAGGAAGTGTATGTGTAAGCTTCTGATCACTTGTAAAGTGTAAGCGCCTCGGTGGCGTGGTTGGTATGGTGTTTCCTTCCCACCTCGGTGGTCGCGGGTTCGATTCTCGGCCATTCCATTGAGGAGTGAGAGATGTGTATTTCTGGTGATAGAAGTTCACTCTCGACGTGGTTCGGAAGTCACGTAAAGCTCTTGGTCCCATTGCTGAATAACCACTGGTTCCATGCAACGTAGAGACACCATACAAACAAACAAACAACAACTTGTAAAGTGTATGTGAACTTGTCCTCCTAAATCTAATAGTACTAGTGTTACTACTATTGATATTATCATAGCTCTTTGGTCTACTCTAGGGTGTCTTGGGTGTGTGTGGAAAGTCTCAAGTCTTTGGTAAGCCCTACACAGCTGCTGCTTGCTTCTTGGAAACTCTTTCTCTCTCTTGTACAAGAAACGCTTTCGAATTCTTTCGTTAAACTGAGCTCGGCGATCACATGTCTCTCCAAGGTCAGGTCGTGACGTCACCTAGAGCTGCTTGGTCTTTCATGGAGGCTTTAAGCCACGTTAAGCCGATATGTTCTGCAATGGAGTCTCTGAAAAAAACTCTGCCAGGAATTCTTTCGGGGTGCAGAAGGGCTCACCAGAGCTCGGCTATCACTGGGGACGCCCTCGACGATTCCTCTTTCTTCTTCTTCTCAAGAAGGTCAGGGCCATCATTATCTTCTTCCAAGAAACGAAAAAGACAACAGGTTTTGTTTATTTGTTTCTCTTGATTTCAAGTTGTTTTGGTGAAAGGCGTTTAGGTCATGTGGCCTCTTCCAAATGTTTTTTTTCTTATTTTGCAACTTTTCTGCAACACTGGACCCTTTCCCTTGACTAAGGGTGGTTCTGAAGAAAATAACATCGCAATGGACCCACCCGCGCAGAAAAATTCATATTATTACACTATCTATTTAACACACCTGGACAGAAGACTTACCAGCTGGGGAGGCCAATTGGAATACAATGCACCACCCACTATGCACAAAATTCTAGTAGTGTTTCCTGGATGTTAAGACCATCCCCTTCACTTGAACTCTTGTTTATTCGTATATTGTCGTCGGTTTATAAAATCTGCATCTCATTCTCTTATCTGTGTTTTCTTTTTTATACATAGTTTTATGGCTGGCAAAGCTTATTCTATATGAATGTCGAATCTATTATATATATATATATATATATATAGTATATATATATATATATATAATTATAGTATATAGTATTATATATGGGGGGATAAATAATAAAATCTGTCCATAGGATGACTCCGCTCAGATGTCAGAATCAAGAACGTTCTATGTTTATGACATAAAAAGTTGAACAGCACAGATTTCTTGTAGATTTCACTATACATTTCATTGTTCATAACATAATGGTAAATTTGGATGACAGGAACATACTGCAAATAAATATAAATATAAAACTTCATTTTCCATCACACGTTGATTAAAAATATTATTAATGATGACAGTAGGGGTAAAATTTTTCAACATCCTGTACTGTGAAGCCAAATAGCGTTGGCGGATTAGAACAAATGGATTCACTTAACCTACGGCGTTTCACCAAGTGCCACTCATGTTTCTTGGTAGGCGACACTTGAAGCGGATTAAACACTTACAAAATGCTTGTTCTCTCTCTCTCTCTCTCTCTCTCTCTCTCTCTCTCTGTGTGTGTGTGTGTGTGTGTGTGTTAAACAGAAAGTAACTTCCAGTAGTATAAACATATCACATCTAAATAACTCGGTTTAAGAAGTTTGGAGGTGGTAGAGTTTTATTTGTCCTTGTGTCTCTTTTTTGTGTCGATAAATATCTCAAGAAGGGATGAACGGATTTCGATGAATTTTGGAGAGGACAAGCATTAGGCGACTCCCTCCCGATCAGCAGTGTTTGGTGCGTACCGTCGAGGCGGCGCCAGGTTGCATAAACAAATCAATGAAACAAAACTCGTGCGTAACAATGAATAGTTTGTTATTTGTCTCAATGGAAACGCTGCAGTTACACTTGCGTATAAATTTAAAGATTGGGCACTTGTGTTTGTGAGTATATATGTATATAAATACACGCATACACCACACACACACACCACACACACAACACACACACACACACACACCACACACACATATATATATATATATATATATTATATATTATATTATATATATATGATATATATATATACACACACACATACACATACGCATGCATACATGATTCATAGAGATGTTGGTTAAGCGTATGAGAGAGCCGATGTTTATTCTAAAACGTGTATCGTACACCTCATTGTTTATGTAAACAAAGGGAAGTGGGCATAAACAAATCCTTTCACACAACCCATTTTTCATAAACTTCCTGAACAAGTAATGGATCAACCAGCTCTTGGCCTTCTGTTTCGTAGGTAACTACAGTAGACCGCCCTTTTTGTCTTGCGCGGAGAATGCCCGTGACTGGGCACATTTCCAATAACCATAAGCCTGCCCTAGGGACCTTATCGTACCATCCCATATCCGTTTCCGCCCCTTGGGGGCTTGGGAGGCTCGCCTTGGCCAGATGGTTCCTGTAGGGCTGTAGTGCCATCAGTGCGCCTCACACTCGGTACACAGTAGGCATTACTAGAGGTTCTTTGCAGCGTCCCTTCGGCCTCTAGCTGCGACCCCTTCCATTCCTTTTACTGTACCTACGTTCATATTCTCTTTCCTTCCGCATTACTTTCCACCCTCTCTCAGCATTTGTTTCATAGTGTAGCTGCAACGTTTTCTTCCTGTTACACCTTTCAGACCTTTTACTGTCAGTTTTCCTTTCAGCGTTGAATGACCTCATAGGTCCCAACGCTTGGCTTTTGGCCTAAATTGTATGCTCTCTTCTCTCTCTCTCTCTCTCTCTCTCTCTCTCTCTCTCTCTCTCTCTCTCCTCAAATCTCCAGCTGCTTTGCTTTCTGGCTTTTACTTCTCTCTCTCTCTCTTTGGTTAAAGTCTAACTCGACAGTCTGACTTCTTTGACTTCACTTCAGAAGTCCAAGCGAAGATGCAGAGCTTATCTACCCTCATACGATTCTCCTTGGATTTTGATAACTTACATTCTTTATTTATTTATTTGTTAATTTATCTTTTTTACTCATAACTGATTTCTCTATAATTCTATTGCCTTCTGTTACTTCTTTCAAATGGACACCGTATTCTTTGGAAGCCTGAATTTCAAGTCGGTTACCGCTAAGGTGGGCTTGTTCCATATGAATAGGGCGCGTCTTCTGAATTAATAATAATAATAATAATAATAATAATAATAATAATAATAATAATAATAATAATAATAATAATAAATATTTCATTCCTTAAGAACAAAAGCTCTAGTAGGGGCAAATCACTGGACCCGTTAATCTGCATTATAACTAGTGCCCCATACGTCAATACTGACGGTAATGTAAGAGAGGGTCAAGATGAAAGTGCCTACTCAGCGGACGTTACCAACCGTCTCAAAATCGGAGAAATGTGCCTAAATTCTGCATACTTTAATAGAGGCCAAGTGTGAGCGACCTACGTTCAGCACTGGATGACGGCTACTCCCAACGTGGAGAGTCCAGTGCCAGAAGTCTAGAGATTAATAATGCAGTATATTTCCAGTCCCATTCCATCACAATCCCATCTACGTATAACGCGTCCCTTAGGCGCCAACGTTTATTACGGGATCGCCGATGCTCCTCTGTTTTTGACCGCGGAATTATGATGAACGATCGTCGTGAACACGGTAGTAATAGCATTAGTAGTAGGAAGGACTTTCCTTTGGGATGGCTCTACACATTTGTCCATACTATACTCTGTTTTTTTCCATCTGTCCAGCGGCCTGTGGTGTTTTTGTATGGTAACACTGCGTCCCGGCCTTTAAATAGTTACGCTATGTGTAAGTTTTAGGTAAATAAAAGGATATCTGGGTGTACATTTGCAACTGAAAAGTGTTTTAAGATTTACTGTATGC
>NC_087204.1:26151200-26221200 GCF_015104395.2 Macrobrachium nipponense | reverse complement strand
CCCAGAAAGTTCGGTCCCAGAAAGTTCGGTCACAGAAAATTTGGTCCCATAAATTTAGAATATACTGGCAATAAAATCATAATCTAACTGATGAAAAAATTAAACAAAGTATAGAATTAGAGTTTTATTAATAAAAGTGTAAAAAAAAGGTATGTTTCTTCAACAAAAAACCTCTACAGTATAATATAAAATATAGCATATTGTACACAAAAATCAAGAAAATTGGGTCCCCAGAATATTCGGTCCCGGAAAATTCGGTACATATCAGAAATAATACTGTACTTGCATAGAAGTTTAAAAAGCAAAAATATATAAAGTAACAAGTTCCTTCTTATCAATAAATACATAAAGAACTCATGCTTAAACCATCATTAAAGTTATACATAATATTCCTTTTACTAAAGAAATCAAAACATAATTTAGGAAAATGCAGAATAATATAAGTCAATAAAAATTTAAAAAGTATGTATAAAAACACATGCTTAATCGATTATTTAAGTCATACATATTTCTTTTTATGAAATTTATAAAACCCTGAAATAGGTAAATTCTATTTAAAATAAATCAGTAGAAGTTTAAAAATTATAAGAAAACTAATGTTTAAAAACTATCAACACATAAAAAGAAGAATAATGCAATGATGAGCAATAGCCTTAAGGGAAGCTAATTTATCTTCACCATCATATGATTCTACAAGATTTTTTATTCTTGTATCTCTTGACTGGTATTGTCTTTGTTTTTTTCACTTTTAAAATATTTTGCAGCCATGATGGGGTTCTTCAAATAAGAAAATTGTGCTTATCCTGGAAGAAGAGTGACTAAAAACTGAGTTACAAATGTCACCGTTTCTTTTGTATAGGCGGTGTCAATGAATGTTAATAAAAGTAAACAAATTATCTTTCTCAAATACCATTACAAGTGCTTAAAGTCCTATATGACAAAACTACCTAAAAACATCATTTAATACCACGTACCCTTTTGTTTACAGTTTGTAAATAAATCCCAGGGTCACAAAGCTCTCACGCTCTTGTTGATCTTTGTAAAATATCTCGTCTGGATTGCTAAACAATTGATCACTAAACCAAACGAGTCATTAAAGTTATTGATAGAAATAAAAGATTTTCATTTCTTCTAACACCATATTTTCCATGTATTTATATGCCTTTTTTTCAGAAAGGTTATATTGGGCTTGGTTATTTAGATTTTAGAAATTTTCCGGGACCGAATTTTCTGAGAACGAGATTTCAGGACCGAATTTTCTGGGACCGAATCTTCTGGGACCGAATTTTCCTAGCACCGAAATCAGTCATGAGGCTTTCAGAAAATCATCATGATCTGAGATTTCTTTGCTCATTTTTACTTTCATTAAGATTTTTCTTCATCACTAATGACAGACAGTTATTGGATGAAATAGCTGTCAGCAGAAGAGGATAAATAGAACTTATAGTCTTGAGGATAATAAGACAAACAGGAAGTAAGAATAGTCTAGTCCTAAGATCAGCACTCAATTCACACTTGATATCTGTTACTTAGGTTTGCCTCAAGAGGAAGAGCCGTTGCTGGCAAAAGGCTAGCTTTATCTACAGCAACAAATGACAACCTTTGATACAGTAACCAAATACTGGATATGGCAGTGGCCTTGTCTTAATGCTCCTGTAGAGCCATCCTTGGTTAGGTGATGTGTACACGACACATTATCTTCATGCAACAGTTAAGCAGTTTTACTGCATTTCATACCACTGTGGAATGATTCTCTCTCTCTCTCTCTCTCTCTCTCTCTCTCTCTCTCTGAGAAAATGAGGGATGAGTTTAGTGCTGATGGACTAATAATGCGGTTAGAGATTCTGGAGAGTCGGTTTCGGGACCAGATATTGTCCCTGGCGAGGGACGGTGAGCTGGCAAGGTTTATCTCTCTTATTAGATTCCGAAAGGCTCGGTTGGGTGGGGAGGTGGCAGGACACAGGGGGAAGGAGGGGATTCGTTTATTGGGGGTGGGGGATAGTGAATAGTGGTTTATAGGAGGGGAGGGGGTTGCTGGTGTTGTAGTGCAAGATGGGAGTATGTGGTTGGCGTGGTACTGTAGGAGTATGGGAGTGATTGGGGGCTGTTGTAGAAGAGGAGAGATGGGGAGGGAGGGAGAGACCCGCAGAATGAGTGGGTTACCCTGGGGAACCGCTCCGATGACATTCTAGAATGTTAGGAGCGTTTTTTGAATGGTCTTTAATATTCTCATCTGGATGGGATGGTAATCTGGCTCTCCAGGTTTTTTTCTTCGATTATTTCTTTCTTTTTTTTTCTTCTTTTTTTTCTTTACTGATTGGGAGTATTATCTACAACATTGGTTACGTTTCTTTTTATTTTGATTTTTGATTTTTGCTTGCAAATTCGAGGACATTCATTTTGAATTCATTTTTTTTTGCATATTATTAGTTTTTTTTTAAAGGATTTTCTTTCCCGAGTATCTACTCCTTCCCCCGTAGGGGGATAGTGCCGTCAGTGTACCTCATGCAGTGCACGGTAGGCATTACTCAAGTTTGTTTTCATCCAGTTACATCTTGCAAACCTTTAACTATGATTACCTCATAGGTCCCAGCGCTTGGTCTTTGGTCTGAGTTTTATATCTCATTCCACTCCATTCTAGTCTTTTCTCAAGAAGATTTTCTCTTGTTTCGTCGTTGATTTTGTTTTTATTATAAGATTTAAGTCTAATGTTAACAAAATTTTCACGAATCAGTATGTTTCTAATTTAAAAACATAATTAGAAAAATAATTAAATTTTAATCTTTTTACATTATACATAGATATTATAATGTATATACAAAATTGTAAAATATAATTCTGTAAAGTAATATTTCTTAATAAAATGGAAAAAAAAGAAAAAAAAAAAAAAAAATTTTTTTTGAAGAAAGTACCATCCATCACCAGAAAGAATTTCCGTTCTTAACTGAGATTTAGTGGAACAAAGTTTTAATTGTTTGTAAATGAACCGCCACTGAATACGTGAACCGCATTAAAAAAAAAAGAAAAAGAAAAAGTGGGACAAATATACAGTATTTTGTGAGGATGCAGTCAGAGATATATATATATATATATATATATATATATATATATATATATATATATATATATATATATGATATATATATCTATATATATATCTATATATATATGTATATATATATATATATATATATATATATATATATATATATATCTGTATATCTATATATATATATATATATATATATATATCTATATATGATATACATACACCAGAATTCTTTGGGAAAGAAAAAAAAAAAAGACTTCAAGAGACGACTAAGGACAAATAATAAAGAATGGTTTTTATTCATGGCCTGAGACCCGCCACTGCCGGGAGAGCAGTTATAGTTGCTGGGGTTACGACCATCATCCGTTTTCATTAAGGTGTTTTAATCGGGAGGGGTGACTTGCGTGTATGGAACGAGGAGGAGGAGGCATCTCTCGTTAAGAATGAACGAATTAACATTCGCGTCCGTTCCGTCCAGCTGCGATCAGTCTCTCTCTCTCTCTCTCTCTCTCTCTCTCTCTCTCCGAGATTGAGGATTTATTCCAGTCTCTCTCTCTCTCTCTCTCTGCAAGTTTCTACTCTTTTCGCGAAGAAAAGATTATGGCGGAAGCCTTTCCCTATTAACCATAGAGAGAGAGAGAGAGAGAGAGATAGATGAGAGAGAGAGAGAGGAGAAATAGCTGACGCAAGCAATGAAGTCACATATATATGATATATTCAGGTGCATGAACTTAGTCTAGGTTTATATTTCCCGGTGACCTTTGTCCTTGTGACGTCAGCACGCAGACCAAATCAATCATTCTACCTTGAGGTACATCGGTTATTTTCAACTTCTATTCGCGAGACCAACCTGTGATCAAGCATTCATCTCCTTACTGGCGACCAGATACTCGAAACTCCAGGCAGTCGTAGTCATGGATGAGAAATAAATAGATTTATTCATTACAGTAAAGTCCCTCCAGGAGCGAAACAGGTATAGATAGACCAGGAAACGATAACGTTGTATCATAATTTATAACTTGGTGAATGTTGTCTGAGCTGTGGCGTCTGTCTTAGGTAAAGTTTCCTATTTTTCTATTCTTTTACGGCGTTAATACGGGTAATAAAGTAGTTGTAGCTGTTTTACATAACCGCCTTTGTCATCATGATGATTCCTTGTATTAGGTCACTAAAACTTTAGTCTTTTTACGGCCATGAAAACACGAAAATAAAAGATGAATAAAAAATACGAGTTGCAACAGGATTAGCTTCGTGTCGATAATAATCCGCGGGGCGAGTTATCGAAACAAGTTTTTGTCGGGCAGGTGAAAAAGAACTTGAAAAAAAAATACCCCGAGATACTGGCACACCCGTCGGCATTGTGATGCGAGTAAGACCCCACTGTCCGCGATGTTGTCCTAAAGATACGTTATGGTACCGCCCACTTGGGGTGCAAGAAACCCGCCCGCTGATTCTGACAACCACCAATAATAAACAGTTGCGGGCGAGAGCGAATACAGGTATAAAGTTTATCGGGTTTAATGAAAGGTGGAGAATCAAACGCGTGTTTGTTTTGTTTGGAGAAGATAAGTGGGGCGATATTAAAAGAAAACCGATTACTCTCATCGCCCCTTCAAGAACTTCAAAGGGGTGATTCATCCCCGAAGAGAGGGTATGAAGTATTCGTTTCGGTTTGCGAACTCTTAATGAAATGGTATTCAAAAGGTTAGGATACAGTTTCCTTCTGAAATTTCATTGTTTTGTCAATATTTTCGTTGAAGGCAACACTGGAAGTTTGCACCTCAAACGGGTTTTAATATGATGGGAATAATTTAACCAAATAACCTGACGAATACCAGGGCTCATTGCACCTTATGTTATCAGCAATTTTTATGAACATAACTTATATAATTTTAGATCATAATGGGCAGTGAGAGGCTGCAAATCTCTGCCAAAATGGGTGGAATAATTTCACCGAAAACTCTAACTCATTTGCGCTTTCCCTCGTAAATAACAGGACGCAAATAGTATGGTTACTATTAGGTGCCGAATGAAGTGATTAAGAGAGAGAGAGAGAGAGAGAGAATTTGATGAAATTCCAATTTCACCAGATACTCTGACTCGCAAACATAAAAGACAAATAGATGAACAGTAGCAAAAACACGACCACCTTCCGGCACTGGTATTGGATAGAAAAAATTAGAATAATTATCCCTTCGTCCATTTTCGTAAGAGGTAAGACGGTCAGTTAAAAAGTGAACTAATGAACCAGTTAGGTATACTAACTCTGGCGTTAGAAATCTACTTGTTTATTAGCCGCCGACCGCCCCTCTTCTCTCTCTCTCTCTCCTCTCTCTCTCTCTCTCTCTCTCTCTCTCTATATATATATATATATATATATATATATATATATATATATATATATATATGATATATTATATATATATATATATATATATATATATATATATATATATATATATATATATATACATATGTATATATATATATATATATATAGTATATATATATATATATATATATATATGTATTTACCCACAAATATAATTATTGCTTCAAATGATCTATTATTTAAATTACAAATCAAATCTTTGTTCATTATCTTATTATTATTATTATTATATTATTATTATTATATTATTATTATTATTATTATTCAACAAACATGCCCAGGCATTTCTATGAAACAAACCAATAAAGCCAACCAGCTGGACCAGTAACATTCCTCAGAATGGAGTGTCCTTTTGTTAAAAAAAAAAAAAATAAAAATAAAAACAAACATTTACCAAAGATCATCAAAGCACAATACCACATTTGTATCTTTTCTCTCTCTCTCTCTCTCTCTCTCTCTCCTCTCTCTCTCTCTCTCTCTCATTTACAAATGTCGACTGACTGGCGTAGGACAAGGCACTGGCGAGCCGAGAAACTTATGGAACCAAAACACAAATCTGCCTAGTGATAAATGTCACCTTTGCTGGGCTGTCAAAAGGAATATATTTGACGAGAGAGAGAGAGAGAGAGAGAGAGAGAGAGAGAGAGAGAGAGAGAGATAAAGATTTGAGAAATGAAGAGAGAGAGATGATTTAGAACATAAGAAGGGAAATATAGTTGACGAGTGAAAGAAAGGGAAATAATAGTTGAGAGAGACAGAGACAGAGATTTCAGAAATGCACAGAGAGGAGAGATATAGAACAGTGATAGGAGATACGAGGTGATGGAAGTGAGGAAGTTGCGACAATAATGTCGAGAGAGAGAGAGAGAGAGAGAGAGAGAGAGAGAGAGAGAGAGAGAGAGAGAGAGAGACTGGGGAAGGCAAGGTTCGATGTTACCACGTACGAAGCCTTTTTTATTTTTTAGCAAGCCACGAAATGTCAATCGACCAAGTTAGAAATTGTTATGATTGACGATGTCTCTCTTTCAAGAGGTCATGCTTATATACCTGAATATTTGAAAAGGGTTGGTTTGAAAGTAGACTCGATTATGAAAACTCTCTCTCTCTCTCTCTCTCTCTCTCTCTCTCTCTCATAAACGCCCAGTCAGAAACTGGTCTCTACTGGAAGGATATAAAAAAAATATAACAAAAAGCTTCTCTCTTTCATATTCAGAGACAAAATCTAACTATATGCTTACAGAATCATCTCTCTCTCTCTCTCTCTCCATAAACGCCCATAGTAAAACTCTAAACCATTTGCCTGAAGAATAAGCTCTCTCTCTCTCTCTCTCTCTCTCTCTCTCTCTGTCCTGCAAACCATAGAAATGCACTCGGTTCTGAAAATCGCAACTGTGAAAACGTGAATTGTTTTGTAAGGTCTTTGAGTAAAGCATTTAATGGGGCAGGACAGATAACTGCGGCTCTTAACACTTGCTGTAAAGCCTTTTCTCTCTCTCTCTCTCTCTCTCTCTCTCTCTCTCTCTCTCAATCTCACTGCTTGTTCACCCAGTCTAGTCCCACTTTTTCACCCATTTACTCATCATCATAATTTCCCTCCCACATCTTTCCTTCTACCTTTCTACTCCTCTACTACTCCCTATTCATTTGCCCTTTCATCCCCATCTTCTCTCCCTGACACTCATTATTTTCACTCCTCCCTACTCCTCCCAACTCCCTCTTTTGCACTCGTTTCGTACTCCTCTTCCCTCCCTCTTCTTCCTACTTTTCACTCCTTCTGTTGACTTCCTCTCACTCTCACTCCCTTTATCTTCTTCTCTTTTATCATTCCTCTCTCACTCCTTTCACTCTCTTCTTTTCACTCCTCTCCCACTCCTCGTAACTCCTTCTCCCTCTCTCACCCTTCCACTCCCTCATTTTCACTCCTAACTTCCTCTCTCCATCCTACTCCTTTTAACTCCCTATGCCTCTCACACCCTTCCACTCCCTCATTTTTCATTTTTGGTGAACCCCCCCCTTCCCGGGACCCCCACCCTCCCCTACCCCCAATATCTACTAGACTACCAGCCTAACCCCCAACCCCCCAAACCCCCCCTCGCACATCGCACCAGCCTAAATTTGGAAGGGGTTGGGTCTATGGACACAGAGGTCTGGGACTGGGGTAGGGGGGCGTGGGGGTTTAGGGTGGGCATGGAGTGGGGTGCAGAGTATCGGAAGAGAACTTCAGGGGTAGGGACAGGGAATTGGGGGCGGTAACACGATTTTCTGGGCCATCGAAGGGAAGGGAACATATGAAATGCAAACACGAGCAAAATTGGAGCCGACGGGGTGAGAGAGAGAGAGAGAGAGAGAGAGAGAGAGAGAGACTATGCAATCTGCCAGTGAGAGTGGGACGGAGAAAGAATACAATTTGCCTGAGAGAGAGAGAGAGAGAGAGAGAGAGAGAGGAGTAAAACAGAAATTTCCGGGTGATGTTTCTTTTTTTTATAACGTTGTAGAATTTCCTTTATTCTGGTCGTTTTATTAATGATTCTCTCTCCCTCTCTCTCTCTCACAAAGTTTAACAAGAGAGAGAGAGAGAGAGAGAGAGAGAGAGAGTTCAAAGTACTATTGTATCTTTTTGATGGATCTATGGATTATCTCTTACAGCTTATTTCATGATAGGTCGTTTTGGTAAACCTTTGTACTTCATACACTTGCCAAAGGAGCTATGCAGTCCAGTTACTCTTTGTAATACAATGACGTGATGTCAGATTTGATTACAAACGTAAATTCAAAATCAATTCAAAAGTCCTAGTTGCATTACTTTATCCGTTTTTTTCAGTTATTCAATTTCTCTTTTATATAAGTTTATACCATATACGAATCTGTATAAACTTAAAAAAACGTTCATTTCTATTTTGAGAATTTCAAAAAATCTGAAAAACGGATATAATGGAACTAGGAATTTTGAATTAGTTTTGAATTACGCCAGTTTTTATTTATTTATTTATTTTTAATACAAGGAATATGTGATGGCTAAAGACTTTATCTTGGCATAAGTTACGAAATTATAACCAAAGTCTGACCTCAAAACAATTGAAGAACGGGGTGTACAAAGCTTTTTTTAAACAGAGGCCGGCGGAAAGGGCAATCTGATGTCCTTATCAACCCTAGGATCAGTTCGGAAAAAATACAGATGATTAAAAAAGAGCGAGGAGATTGAAAGAATCGCGGAATACCGAGGTAAATTGAAAATTCCACAGTATACAAGAGGGAAAACATAAGAATAATTATACCTCAGAGAGGTAGGATTATAAGCAGAAAACAGAAGCAGTGAGAAAATTCCAAAGCCAGGCTAATTAAAGTAAGATCTCTCTTCATTTTATTCACATGCAAAGAAACACCTCAGATCTCAAAAACTACTGAGGCTAGAGGGCTGCAAATTGGTATGTTGATCATCCACCCTCCAGTCATCAAACATACAAAATTGCAGCCCTCTACAAGCAGTGGTTTTTATCTTATTTAAGGTTACAGTTAGCCACGATCGTGCGTTTGGCACCGCAATAGGTGTCAACAACACAGGCCACCACCGGGCTGTGGCTGAAAGTTTCATGGGCCGCGACTGAGAGTTTCATACAGAAAATTCGATTGCGCCGAAGAATGACGCATTTTTCACTCATTTTACATGCGCTGACTTCTTGCCAAGGTCACAGGAGGACCGCCATCTTTGAACTTGCTCAGGAATGCGTCAAAGGTGCGCGTATGATGAGATGCGTCGGCAACAGATGCCAAGGACGATAAGCTCAGACGCAACATTGATCTGTAATATTAATGAGATGCAATCTACATTTAGTAGGTTTTCCTTGTGGTGGAGGTCCAGAGTTAGATTTGTATTATGTTGGGTGAGTGATTCTTAATGACGTCTTCAGGTAAAACTATTTCTCGCGGAGTTTTGAAAAGATTTTTGTGCGGTTTACATAATGTATAATTTTAATTAGAGGGCCTCCGCAATTTGTCTGTATATATATATATATATATATATATATATATATATATATATATATAAATATATGTATATATATATATATATATATATATATATATATATATATAATATATATATAGGGGGTATATATGGGTGTGTGTGCCCTCGCGCGGGCGTGTATTGTGTGCGCATATGTATGTATTTCGTGACAGATACGTAACGAATGTGTGTATATATATGTGTATATATATATATATTATATATATATATATATTATTCTCCTTATATATATATGTGTATATATATATATTAGTATATATATATAAAATATATATATATGTGTTGTGTGTGTATTATATATATATGATATGTATATATATAAGTTATATATATATATATATTATATATATATATATTATATATATATATTATATAAATATATATATATATCTAGCAAAAACAAAAACGTAGACCATTAATTAACTTTCATTAACCGAAAGGAAAAAAATTCCTTTTCATTCTGTTTTTGTCATTTTGCACCCAAACATTGCCAACGTGGTGTGTGTGTGTGTGTGTGTGTGTGTGTGTGTGTGTGTGTGTTCTGCTTCGTCGACATCTCTCAAGTCAAGAACAATCTTGATATTTGGTCTCTGTTGACGAGCAAAATCAACTGGAATGTCAATAAAAGTGAAGAACATCGCCTCATTGAATGTCGGCGCCGTACTAGATTTTATTTTTCTTTTCTTTCAACTTCTAATTTTGAAATATCGACGTTGTGCCTTAAAACATCGCCTCGCCTTCGTTCTGTTCCGGAAGAATAAATTTTGGTATTTTGAGCGGAGAATTATTTAAGCAATAATTGTTTGTTTGTTTGCATGGTGTTTTTACGTTGCAAGAAACCAGTGGTTATTCAGCAATGGGACCAACGGCTTTACGTGACTTCGAACCACGTCGAGAGTAAACTTCTATCACCAGAAATACACACCTCTTACCCCTAGGTGGAATGCCCGAGAATCGAACTCACGGCCACCGATGTGGCAGGCCAAGACCATACCGATCACGCCACTGAGGCGCTTTTAAGCAATAATTGTACTCTTGTTATATTTTGTTTATTTATAACACACAATGCCTTCGGTACTTTTGTTTTTATTTATTGACTGCTTTTCCTCCCGTAAGAAAAAACCCGTTTATTGTCTCTCATCAATCAAAAGATACCTCTTGAGGTGTCGTCTATGATTTGTCCCCAATAAAAGATAACCTTGTGTTGATACCTTGTGTTTATTTCTCTAATAAAAGACGCCTTCGGTGTCCTGTTTTATTTCGCTAATAACAGAGACACCTCCATTGCTTCTCTCTTTACTTCTCCAATAAAAGACGCCCTCGGCGTCAATTTTTATTCCTGTTATCAACGATAACTCGATGTAATGAGGATTTTTTTTATAGAGTTTGATGAAAAGATCCCATTATTGTATTTAACATGAATTAGATCCGAATGCCTTTCGGTACTCTCGTATAATAACTTTTGGTGAAAACCTTAACTTTCGTCTAACTGCAGCTGATCAATATCCCTTATGAAAAAGCCTTCATAATAAAGAGCAATTATTTGGGTCTCTCTTGCATTTACCATAAGGCAAGTGTACAGAGATCTTTGTCACTACGAAGGAAGATTAACAGACATAAATAACCTCGTTATTTCTCTCAGAATTTGTGAAGAAATTAAAAAGAGATTCCTTTCAGTTTTCATGTCTCGCGAATAAATTTCTGATTTACTCTTAAGTTATATATCCTCCTCTTTCGGCCCCTCGCTGCAAACCCTTTCATTCCTTTCACTGTACCTCCGTTCATATACTCCTCCTTTCATCTGACTTTCCACCCTCTTTAACAATCGTTTCATAGTGCAACTGCTTTGAGGTTTTCCTCCTGTTACAGCTTTCAGACCTTCTTACTGCCAATGTCTCTTTCAGCGCTGAATGACCTCATAGGTCACAGCGCTTGGCCTTTGGCCTAAATTCTACATTCTGTTCTATTCTATATTCTCCTGTCAGGAAGAAAAACATGGCATTCTAGAACATAAACCAAAAAAGGATGAAAAGAATCATTTTTAGTTCTGAAATCGTAGCAAAACCTGAAACCAGACGTTTCATCACTTTCAGTCAACTGCCCCTTTCCAGTTGCCATAATATGCCGCTGTGGACTGAGCTATGACGGGAACTTTTTTTATTGTTCATTTCTTGTTTATTTGGGTGATAGCGCTGCTTACACGACCCGGAATGAATCGGTTCAGTGTCGCGTAATCGCTCCCCGTCATTTTTCGGGTCATCTTTTGACTGACGAGCAACTGGGGCCTTTGGGAGTCGGAACAAAACGGAATGTTTGGAATTCTAAATTCTAATCATACACGTCATGACTCTCAGTTTATGCAACTCATAATCTGCCCAGCGAATCATCATAATTATCAGTTGCACCTTGAAGTCTCTTGTGATCCATAGCATGAACACCGAAGTCGTTAGTCCCATTTTCTTGCGAATCATGCAACCTTTAATTACCTCTGAGATGCCCCCCGAGAAAAAGTCGAACGAAACAAAGAGGAAATTCGCCATAAAACCGAGAATGACGAACGGCAGTGACATGAAAGGATGGGACGCCAAAGATACGACAACGACGCTCGTTGACTGGTTGATGACGATGTGTCCGGAGATACGCGTGCATCCTCATTAATAAACAAGCCCAGTACTACATGCTTAAGTGCAGGTGGCCGAGATACCTTACTTGATAATACTGCGGCGTAATGGGAGGCTTCCCCTATCCGCTATCTATGGCGAGGGGAGGCCCTTTGTTTGGGCTGGCAGTGATGTGCCATGGGCCCAATTGTTAACAATGGCAGAAAAGGTCTTGTTGCTTGGGAAATGCAGTTTTAGCAGAAGAAAAGGGTTTATTTACTCAGGACCTACATAGTTATAGCGAAAAAAAAAAACATTTAAAGTAGAAAAAAGGTGTATAAGAATATTTCTCTTGGTACCTATGGTGTGCAATTCGTCAAAACTCATTTTAGTCTTCTGGGTACCTGTAGTGTGGAATTCGTCATAGCCCATTACAGAGCTTTTTGGGTACCTGTAGGTGGAATTCGTCATAGTCCAGTACAGAGTTGTTAGAGTAGTGTTTTGCAGTAGAAACAAACATCCTAGAGTGGAATAGAATTTCCTTTTTGGTTACAAAAGTTCTCACATTACAATAGAATGTTAAGCCCTGAACAGCTTTTCAGCGTATTAGACATTTTGTACTGTCACCCTGAATGGACTGTTGCCTAGAGAGATGTTAAGAAGACTATTAGCAAGGAAACAAGTGTTTCAATACTATATCCTTTTAGAAGGAAAGAACACCGTAGTATGCAAATGTGTATATTCATAGACAGAAAGATAGACATGTATATGAATAATCTACAGCAGGGAACACCCGAGCAAAATGATAATGCAAAATACAAAATTAAGATTGAAATTTATGTATACGTACATATGTATTCCAAAATAGACACGGCTCCATTTTGACATAAAGCTAAATCAGAATCACGGATTGATAGACAGTTTTGAGAGAGAGAGAGAGAGAGAGAGAGAGAGAGAGAGAGAGAGAGAGAGAGAGAGAGAGAAACAGCTAGCTCAATGTTCATAGGGATTCATAATTCCTACCCACTCTTTTTCATTGCTGTGTTTTTTCAGCTTTCGCAATCTCTTTTTCACGTTTTTGAGTTCTCTCTCTCTCTCTCATTGTATAAATGTCTCCTTCATAATTTTCTCCGTCCTCTCTCTCTCTCTCTCTCTCTCTCTCTCTCTCTCTCTCTCATTGTATAATGTCTTCCTTCATAATTTTCTCAGTCCTCTCTCTCTCTCTCTCTCTCTCTCTCTCCTCTCTCTAATCTCTTCCTTCATAATTTTCTCAGTCTTCTCTCTCTCTCTCGCATTATATAATGTCTTCCTTCATAATTTTTCATGGCTCTGAATACTTTCTCTCTCTCTCTCTCTCTCTCTCTCTCTCGTGGGGGACACTGGCTAGCTGACTGGCTGGGTGGCTCTCCCCTCATCCGGGCTCTTAGCGCACCAGCAGGCGGCCCTGTTAGTTTTGGAGTGCTTTTAACTCTTCGATTCGGACCTATGGGTTCGGAGACTTGTTTTCCATTCCTGGGAGCTCGTCATTAGCAGTGACAGGGGCTTTTTTAAAGCCACTTCCCATCCTTCCCTGGGTTTTTATGGTTTTTAGTTTGGGGGATTAAAGGTTTTTTGGTGGGGGGGGGGGGGTGGGGGGGGGGGGGGGGGAAGGGAAGGATGGTGTTCAGTGGATTTTTTTTTTTTTTTTTTTTTTTTGCGTTATGAGGTGCTTCGAATGGGCCAAAAGATTTTGGAGGAAAGAGGGATTTTTTTTTTTTTTTTTTTTTTTTTTTTTTTTTATTTTTTTTTTTTAATTTTGAAAGACTTGAGATGAATGCTTTTATTTCGGTCGAAAGGTGAGGGCGGGGGCGGCGGGGGGAGAGAGAGGTGGCGTGAATTAATCGGGCAATTTTTTGAAGTTATTTGATGTAAGGAAAAACAAAATCAAAATGCACATACAAACCTCGTGTTGCTTTTCAATTAGAATTTTTCTGCTAGTGTATTATCATGACTATATATATACATATATACTTATATATATATTATATATATATATATATATATATATATATATATATATGAGAGAGAGAGAGAGAGGTTGGAGATCCGCGAGTGTCACCTCCCCCCCCACCCCTAATGGGGTTGTGTGTATGTGTGGGGATGAACCGGAGGGCGACAAGCAAGGCGTAGGACATGAGAGAGAGAGAGAGAGACGAGAGAGAGAGAGAGGAGAGAGAGAGCATCCTTTGACGAAGACTGGAAGGTTAGAGGGCCAACAATTTTGTCTGGAATTGCTGCTAGGACGGTCATCAAGAGGGCTGGAATTGCAGAGGCGCCATCAATTATAAGGATCCAAGTATGTTATAAACAGGTGCTTTCTTGGGACAGCGAGAGAGAGTGAAGGGGGGGGGGAGGGGGGGGGGGGGGAGGGGGGTTAGAGCAGGGGTAGGAGATTGAATGGCCGGTGAAGATATTATATTGTCTGATTTGAAGGAGGTGAGAAACACCCATCTCTCTCTCTCTCTCTCTCTACCAAAAGCTGTTGCTTTTTAAACCTATTAATAGATTCTTGTTTGAATTTATGACCTTTGAATTATTTAATAGGTTCTAGTTTGAATCTTCCACCTCTCTCTCTCTCTCTCTCTCTCTCTCTCTCTCTCTCTCTCTCTCTCTCTCTCAAAAGCCGTTGCTTTCTAAATCATTTAATAGATCTGAGAATTTGAATTTATGACCTCTAAATTATTTAATAGGTTTTAGTTTAAATTTTCGACCTCTATCTCTCTCTCTCTCTCTCTCTCTCTCTCTCTGGGGGCGGGAGGAGGAGGAGGAGGAGGAGGAGGAGTAGGAGGAGGAGGAGGAGGAGGAGGAGGAGGAGGGCGATCTCTTGTTTGGTCACCGGCAGACAACAAAAGACCAGGAACAACGGAACCGCTCATCGTTTATCTATTAATCATCGGCGCTGGCGCTGATTAGGCCTAAATCGCCGTGACGAATTGATGGTAATGGCTCTGTTGTTGGCATCAACGAGAACCAGCATTGTCTTACTGGTTTCATCTTTCGTTTATTGGTTTTTTAAACCTTATTTTAATTTAGTGGTGGGTGGGTTGGGCGGGGGGGGAAGGGGATGTTTAACTTCTCTCTATCATTTCATTCACCGTTCAGAGAGCCAAGCTTTTCATTTATTATTTTATTTTTTTATTTTTACTGATGAAAACAATGGTCACGTTTTTAATGCTTAATAATAATAATAATAATAATAATTAATAATAATAATAATAATAATAATAATAATAATCAATAATAATAATTGATAATAAGGCTGGAAAAATAATCTGTTTGTTGAAGAATCAGAGAGAAAAAATAGTCATACTTTGGTTTATTGCACCAAGAGATTTATACTTAAAACGAATAAAGATTGTAATTATATTTTATTGAAAGGAAATGAATTACGCTTTTCTTGATTAGAAGTAAAGTCATAATACTACTCCTTATTGGGGGTATTTGGATTAGTTTTCCTTTAAGTAATGGAAATTATGATTTACAGTGTTTTACCTAAATGAAGGGATTAATATTTTTTTAATGTGAAATAACTGAATTATAAAACTTGCTTTATTGGAAATAGCTGAATTAGACTTTTATTGATTGGAAATAAATGACTTAAACTTTTCTACATTAGCAAATATCATACTTGTTGTTATTGGAACTGTGGGCATTATACCTCTACTGGAGATTGAGGAATTTTATCTCTCGTAACATTACCCTTTCCACGAAAAATATTTCTACAGGTTTACTTCGTGTGATTTAATCGTTATAATAACTATATGCAGGGTTGTTGGTAGGACAGAGAAGAAAAATATTCAACTATGCATCTCTGACATCCTTCATAACGTCGCGAAACAGTCCAACAGACCAGCGTCTCCCCTTCAGTCTAGTATAGAAGTTTTCAGGACACCTGCAATGGCAAAAGTGAGAGAGAGAGAGAGAGAGAGAGAGAGAGAGAGAGAAGGGAAAAAATAAAGAAAGAAGGTGCAGGGGGCTGCTGGATGAAAGAAATAATCGCCTTGAAAAATGTCGTCCCAACAAAAATGGAGACAAGGAAATAAAATGGCCAGAGACAAAATGCTCGTCAGCAGAGACAAACTTTAGAGAAAGACTGTTGGGGGTGGCTGGTAGCTGGCTGGGAGCTGGGAGGGGAATGGTGAAGGGGAGGGCTGGGGGGTGGTGGTGAGAGGGAGACACCGACTGAGACAAGAAACAGGGAGATTGAAGGAAGTGAGAGGGAGGAAAGGAATTACTCGAGGAAATGAGAGGAGGAAACGACGTGAAACCGTAAGGATTGAAAATGCAAAGGTCACACTTTCCGATGGAGCGAGAGAGAGGCTCTCGATGGTGAGACTAATCTCGAAACTCGAGAAGGAACGAGGAAGGACACTTGCCATCGCTATGACGAAAGAAACACGGGAATGCTAATTGCCTTCTTTCCTGTTTACCGGCTCTGATACTGCTGAAGGTGACTAGCTTTGGTCACAAGATACCTATAGACCTATTCTACAACCATTGTGTTCTTGTGTGGACAGCGATTTTTTATTATATAAAAATAACATTATCTGTATATACAATATTATATATAAATAAATCAATCAATACTGCTAACATGTGGCAAATCTTACGATCATATGTGTACACAAAAGAATTGTAATGACATTCAGTCGGCGATTTTTGAAGTATATTGAGAGGTAATACATAGACCTACGTGATTTCGAGGCTAATGAGGGAGATGCAAAGACCTATTTGATTTCGAAGAGAATGAGGGGGATACATAACCTACATGATTTCGAAGATACTGAGGGAGATACCTATGTGATTTCAACGCAAATGAGGGGGATACATAACCTAACTGATTTCGAAGCTGTTGAGGGAGTTACACAGACCTACGTGATTTCGACGCTATTGGGTGGGGAGGGGGGCTACATAGAACTACGTGATTTCGAAACTGTTAAGGGGGAGTTACATAGACCTACGTGATTTCGAAGCTATGGGGTGGGGGAAGGAGGCTACATAGACCTATGTGATTTCGAAACTGTTGAGGGGGAGTTACATAGACCTACGTGATTTCGAAGCTATGGGGTGGGGGAAGGAGGCTACATAGACCTATGTGATTTCGAAACTGTTGAGGGGGAGTTACATAGACCTACGTGACTTCGAAGTTATTGAGGGGGATGCATAGACCTATATGCTATCGAAACTGGTAAAGGTAACTAGTTTTGACGTAGGATGCATATGCATCCTGCGGCTGCAACAGTGGACAAAAGACACCAGATAAATCTCAATGCAGAATTAACCTGAGCAAAGGAAAAAAACAGGAAGGAAACTAAGAAATCAGAAGGCGCTTCAGACCTGTGTATGGCCGCGCGGAAATAGGATCTGCTGCAATAGGGGCCAAAGGAACTTGATGAAGCCCATCGCGAAGGTTCAACGGGCGAAGGAGGGAGAGAAAGGAGAGTTGGAAACGTAGGAAGCCGACTTAGGAGATGAAGGAGTTGAGGTATTGGGAGGCATTAAGAAACGATAAAAGGGGAAGTGGGCGGATGGCACTTGCTATAGAGGGGGGGTGGACAGAGAGAGATGGGGTTTGTGGAGGGAGGCTCTGCTCCTCCCCACGCCACCCCCTCCCCCAGCACCCCGTTAGCCGCGACAATAAAATCAAATTGGATGAGCTACAGGTCGTGATCAGGAAGGAAGAGAATCGATGAGAAGAAAAATGAGAATTTCCCTCTCTCGCTCTCTCTCTCTCTCTTCGAAGGAGCAAGAGAAATAACCCAACAAGAGAGGCCCGACATTGCTGGGATGAGCAGGATAGGTACAGCTGAAGAAGGAGGGGAGGAGGAGGACGTTCCAGAAGCATCTCTCCCTCCATCCAATCGTCTCCATCCAACGCCATCGCTCCATCCCTTTGCTCCACATCCCCCGCCCGCACAGCCTCCCTTTCTATCCCGTTCTCCCCCCCAGTTTTCCCCCCAACCAAGAACACACGCTCCCAATTTGTTGATTAGCGGAAGCGAGAAGGCTGTTGTTGTCTCCTGCCATCATCGATGGGCCTTCGAGGGAGAACCAAGTCTTCGCGGGTGACCTCCCTCGTGGACTCCCCTCCCCTCCCTTCACTTCGAGGGGAGACCCGAGGGGTTTCCCCTTTGACCTTCCCTCAAGAGATAATATATATATATATATATATATATATATATATATATATATATATATATATATATATATACACACCATAAAAGGTATACTATTTCCGTCATTTCCTTTATTAATTTTAATTTTCTTGAAGCGAATTTCGATATCTAAACTAATTTTACATCATAGAATACAAGACGTCAAAGAAGGTTTACATTTTCAAATATAAAACATTGTTCCTCCTGAGCAAATTCTGGGGGAAAACGGAGGCAGAAAGTAAATTACAGAACCAAAGACGAGAGATCAGGAAAATTGGGAAGGACCCGATCTCTCTCATCAACTTTTCTTTAATCTACCATCCTTCTCAAACTATTTGTACTTAAATAAAATTAATAATTGATTTTACATTTTATACAGGAAGAGCTGAACATTTTTAATAGACGTTTTCTAATTTTCTTGTGTTGGTTTTTCAAAAACAAACAAACAAAGAGACAGACAACATAATTCCCAACATCCAACGGAATTTTTCAAAAACCACCGACGCCAATGATGAGGTCTGACACCAATATTGCCAACGGTTTGAGTGTGGGATAGTGTTGGATGATCTTTAATTAATGGAATGCTTATGGGAGACACAAACACCCCCTCTATAGAATAAGAGGGGGCTGGGGGGATAGGTTGCACCCCTGGGTGGGGGGAGGAGGAGTTTGCACTCCTGGGGTTTGATGGAGGGAGGATCCACGGATGAGATGGGCTATGAAGAGGGTGTTTTGAAAACGGAGGGAGGGAAGGTGGGTGTTTGTGGAGGGGGATGGGAAGGGGCGAGCTGTTGGTGGGTAGGGTGACGACTGGGGTTAAGGGAGGGGAGGGGAGGGGAAGGGGGTGGACGATGCACAAAAGACTATCCCGAAATTTATAGCTTAATGAAAACGTACTTGATGAATAGGTCTCCATTTTAGTACGAGGCAGGAGCTGGGTCAGCGATCGGCAGTTATATCGGTACGTGTCCTTCCTTGCTTGTAGTACTTGTTCGTTGCGTCTAATTTCCTCTGCATTTCATTTTCCTTGAGAAATTTCCTTGATTTTTTGTTGATTTTTCAGTTCGAATCAAGTACTGAGTCAGTAACAGGCGAGGGAATCTCCATAAACCTATAAAATTTCAACATTTTTCGACGAAATAAGTCTTATGCTTGATTTTTTTAAAAGTTGTAACGCCAGCTAAGAACAACGGTTTCCCATGTGTTTTCAACCCTTCACTAATCACGTAATTAAACCAAAGATATCATAAGTGCTGTCAAAATTTGTTCCTTGCAATATGAACAAGGCTACCTTGTTCATACACACACACATATAGATATATATAGTATATATATATATATATATATATATATATATATATATATATATATATTAATTTATTTATTTGTTAAACCCGGTCCGTATCGTCCAACGGACCCTCCTCCAGAAGGAAGGCTGTCGGAAAGAGGTGGAAGGTACAAATAGATAGCTTTCAGGTTCGTACGATACAAGTACGCTGACTTAGGGCTCCGGCAGATTGCCGCTTTCTGCCACACTGGCTCCATTTCCGATTGTCTGAGAGAGAGAGAGAGAGAGAGAGAGAGAGTGAGAGAGAGAGTCGCTCTCGGGGGGAACGTGGGTCTAAATGGATTAAGAAAGGCATTGCTAAATGTGGTATTTTTTTTTTTCTATTTGAACTTTTCCTGTAAACCGTGGTTACTGAATGACGTATTTTGGGAAGGTGCCGTTGTTTACTTTAACAATTCCTTAGTTTTTCTCAATGACCTATATCAGTTAGGTGATTTCTCTCTCTCTCTTCTCTCTCTCTCTCTCTCTCTCTCTCTCTCGTTATCATCATGTACTTCTAATAATCGTCAATATTTTTCTGTACTGTACTTCACTGTTTTTGTGGCTGTGATAAATACCATTCCTTCTTTTGTATATAAAACTTTGAGTTTGAATAATAATAATAATAATAATAATAATAATAATAATAATAATAATAATAATAAATGCGAATTCTTGAAAATTTTAACATATGTCTGACCCTGGATTTCGTGATTGTAGATTAGGATAAGAAATTCGGTTTGAATAAATTGCAAAAAAATAACATCTATAGTTAGGATAGCTGAAGAGAAATTGAAACTAGGAAGGAGGAAAATGGAGATTATTCTAAGACTTATGACTGAACGAAGAATAAGTATCAGAGAAGACAAGGAAGGTAGAAGAGGAATTAGAAGGCAAGGAACGCATAAATTAGGTATGAAAATAATAATGAAAAGAGAAATTATAATAATGCGATAAACAGAGGAAGTAAATGAGATTTAGAGGGAACACTTAGAGCTGGAATGGACGGGAATGGGAGGAAAAATAATCGAAGAATTACAAGATAAAAGATAAGTAAAGAAACCGAAAAAGAAGAGTTACTAAAAGAGGACAAGAAGTGGAAAACAAGAAAAGAAAGAGTATAGGTAACGGAAACAAGCTGCGTAAAGGAAACAATAAAACTAAATAAAGTAAAAACTAGCAATAAAAAGTTTTCGTTGGAAGAAATTCAAAAGAAACATAATTTTCAAAGTTGGAAGAAATAATAAAAGAAAAGGTAATCAGAGAGAGTAGATAGAGAGAGAAAGAGAGAGCGAGAGAGAGAGGAGAAGAGAGAGAGAGAGAGACTTTCGGGGGGCCCACGAAGCGTAACCCTTATTTTTAAACTTTTCAAATTAATGAACAATGCATTTCACGAATTGCTATAGACATAGTAATTCGTGACAAACTCAGTGCATGTTATTCGTGCATGTTTTTTCGAACTACTATTTAAAATCAGCCAGTTGAGCGTTATGGATTTTCACTTGATGAGCTTTTTTTAAAGAAAAATAAAATTCTTATATTAAAAAAAAATGGTTTTTGTCTGATTGGTGGATGTTATTGTAGGGTTATTTTGGTCAACATGGCTAATTAACCATTATTGAGGACGAAAAATTGTTCTCTCTCTCTCTCTCTCTTTATGCCCACTAACTCCTTCCTTTACTTTCTCCTAAACCTATCTATCCTTCATGCCATCACTTTCTCTTTCTATGCTCATCTCTCTCTCTCTCTCTCTCTCTCTCTCTCTCTGTAAATACACAAACTCCCATAACTATTTGTTCTAAATCCATCCTTCCCGCCATCTCTTCCTATATGCATCTGTCTCTACTTTACATTTCTCTCTCTCTCTCTGTAAATACACCAACTCCCATAACTATTTGTTCTAAATCCATCCTTCCCGCCATCTCTTCCTATAAGCATCTCTCTCTCTACTTCACATTTCTCTCTCTCTACTTCACATTTCTCTCTCTCTACTTCACATTTCTCTCTCTCTCTCTCCTTCCTTCCTTCCAAGTCCCGAGGAATTGCATTTTGGCGACCGCGGTGAGGTGACGATGGAGATCTTTTGGGGGAGTTTTGTCAGGCGACCGTCTGGAAAATCACTTTCAAAATATGTCTACCCCGAACGAAAAAAAGAAAGAACGAAAGAACGAAAGAAAGAAAGAACGAAAGAAAGAAAGAACGAAAGAAAGAAAGAAGAAGGAGGAGATTGAAAACAGGGTCCCCTAAAACAGAAGGAAAAATAAAATAAAAAAAGTTTTTCAGTTTTTCGACGAATAAGCGATCTTAAGAGTTCTCCGACAGAGAGAGAGAGAGAGAGAGAGAGAGAGAGAGAGAGAGAGAGAGAGAGAGGGTTCGCCTAAAAGAGGTATCGGTTGGGAAGTTTTGCGAAACATGGTTTCTGTAATATCTGCATTCGTATATATATTTACTTATACTATACACTAATACACATATATAATATATATACTCACATATAATATATATATATATATATTTATATATAAAGTTAAGTATCAATTAACGTCGCATTTACCAAGGTCAAGACCATTGACCTCTCACGCCGTCTTGAGACCCGAACAAACTCACCTGGTATTAACGACCCAGGTAAAGACAGGTATTCCAGGTGATTTACGGACCCCTCATTGAGTATTCAGAGCCATTCCCGGGCATTCCATTATCAGACGGACTTCATTCCGTACGAGGGGGTGGGGGGGATCGCCGTATACAAATACATTACAATACGTAATGGGCCCCTCCCGTAAGGGAGTTGGGTCGACTCTTCTCTTGGCAACTTGAAGGAATTTTTGGGAATGGCCTTATGAAAGGTCCATGACTGTGACTTTTTTCTCTCTCTCTCTGGATATGCCTGGCATTCCTTTTATGTATATCTATATTTTGCACTGATTGTGGGAATTGTATCTCTCTCTCTCTCTCTGATTGTGGGAACTTTATTTCTTTCTCTCTCTCTCTGATTGTGGGATCTCTCTCTCTCTCTCTCTCAGTATATACCTGGCCGCCCGTTTTATTTCCATGTATCTCATGCACTGACTGCGACAATTTTATTCTCTCTCTCTCTCTCTCTCTCTCTCTCTCTCTCTCTCTCAGAGAACTGGTCCCACTGACCCGTGACCTTGTGACGACATGTTTAACATTCAGACGTCGCCCCCATGAGACTGATTAAACGGCAATTGGTATGCCTTCTATAAACCCTTTTTGCCCGGGCTTGGCGTTGCCTGGTACGGGGGCATTTTATTAGTCAGGACGCAGCGTTGATCTATCTATAAATAAATATTATAAATCTATATAAGCAAATCGTTTGCCTCCCAATAACCAATTCCTACACATTCCTTTATCAGTGCTACAGCTCTTCTGCTAAATATCACAAATACAATTATAATATATATCTATATTATATATAGACTTATATATATATGGTATATAATTGTATTTGTGATATTTAGAAGAGTTGTAGCATTGATAATAGGAATGTGTATGTATTGATTGCTGGGAGACAAACATTTTGCTCGTAGCGCGCCCGCATGCGCGCGTTTTATCATTAACTTCAAAGCTTACTTATAAGCAAGTTGGTTACAGGCTGCTGTTCTAGAAGCAAGAGCCCGTGCCAGCGCAATAATTACTTGATATAAAACGAACGAAGAAACTTGGTCTGTTTAACATAAAAGCCACCATTCCCAAATATTTTCATCACAAAAAATCCTCTCTGAACTCAACCGGGCGATTGGTTTGCGTCTATCCCGCTAGAACGCAGCTGAGGAGGGGGAGGGAGGGAAGTAGGGAGGGAAACCGGTCGGGAGACGAACCCTCTCTTGGGTGGGGTGGGGAGGAGTCATGCAGCCCCCTCTCCCCTCTACACCGTATGTTAGATTAATCCGTTTTGAAGTTTTGAACTTTCAACTGCCGCTGAAACTACAAACTCCGGATAATCGAGTTAGGTTCTTCAGCCTCTGCTGCAGGAGGAGGAGGAAACCCCCGTCCCGCCGTCAGACGGGTGCAGACCTCGAGGCACCGAACCCGGTGGGAGAGAGAGACAGACAGATAGACACAAAAACAGACTACAGAGACTTGAACGCTTCATTGAAGCGCCGGTCTTACTCTCGCGGCGCGAACTTTATAAAGACTCAAGCTTGGTTCTGTCCTGTGGTTCTATACCTTGGAAGAATAATTATTCCTCCAAGTTCTATACTCGGTGTTGTGGTTTACTTGGTTTTATTTTTATTTATTTACTTGTATTTTTTATTTTGTCAGTTTAGCTTTTTATATTTTTCTTTCCAACAAACTTTTTTAACTTAGATTTGGCTTTTGATTATATTTCATGGTCTCCCTTCTAGACCAAAATCCAGGTTGCCAAGCGATTTACAATTCTCTTTCTCAGTATATATAAATAATGTGTGTGTGTGTGTACACACACACACACACAGAGAGAGAGAGAGAGAGAGAGAGAGAGAGAGAGAGAATTTACTGCATAATCACGTTGTTTATGATCCTGGCAAAACAAATATCTTTGTATCGGCGGTCCTTGTTGTCTTAGCAACTGCCTTATATATGTTGACATGACTAATGTCGCCCAGAAGAAGAACACCACGAGAGTCATCGGTGTACCCAAAAGATAGCAGACCATGGGTCACATTTTTCTTATTGTTTGGTATCTGTATCGTTATTTTTGTGCTTTTTATTATCCACGAAGAGTGATGTAAAACACTGAATAGAAAATGTGTAAAAAACGTGAAATGAAATACATAGTACTTAACAGGAGACCATGTGGGTGTTATAGAGACGTATGGCGATTATCACAAAGTACGATTGTACTGCCTTGTAGGCCTAATAAATCCACAATGAATGCTAACTGCCAGGGTAGAAAAAGTGCTCATGAAAACATGTTAATTTCACATTACTCTAATCGGAAATAATGAAAAAAATTAAGCAATATATGTTAATAAAATAAATGAGATACTAAAGTGTACCTTGAACAAGAAATCTCATCTTAATCTCGCTTGACTTTAGAATGTTAGTTGCCGTAATAAGATGTCAAGATGCCGTATAAATAATATATATCTCTTACCTTATGTGGACTAAATGGGTTACTCTAGACCCACTGACCAATCAAGAGAGACAGAGTGAGGAAAGTGAAAACTGTGAAATGGAACGAAAGGGAGTTTAAGAGAACAGACCCTTTCGCTCTCCATACTCTGCTTTTTTTTTTTTTTTTTTTTTTTTTTTTTTTTTTTTTCATCTGTCCATCCGCCTGTGGTGTTTGCGCATGGTAACACTGCGTCCCGTGCTTTAAATAATATCCTATTTCGAATATTAACGGTGTAATTCGCATACAGTAAATTATTAAGACACTTTTCAGTTGAAAATGTACACCCAGTTATCCTTTCAATTACCTAAAACTTAGACATAGCGTAACTATTTAAAGCCCGGGACGCAGTGTTACCATGTGCGACCACCACAGGCAGATGGACAAATAAAAAAAAACACAGAGTATAGTTACAATAAAGATCTCGGTTCGGGTTAAGTGGAGTCACGTGAAGAGTATACAGTATAGGCCTATACGCCTAAAACATGTTTATTATGCTTTCAGCTGAAAACTCCGAAAACATCATTTTAAGTATTATAATGTAATCTCCAGCTTACCTACACCAGGCCCTCCTACCCCTATCCCACTCCTCGCAAAACACAACGAAACCACACCATAATGAGGAAGCTTCAAACAAGCGTAGGTCCTGTCTCCTCTTTTCTGGGGACAGTGATTGGCAGTCAATTTCTCTCTCTCTCTCTCTCTCTCTCTCTCTCTCTCTCAAACAAACGGTCACGTCATTTACAATGCCTTGCAAAGATCCAAAGATACGTTCAGACTTCATTACAAGTCAAGACAATGGACTTACCACTTCGCTTAACTGATACATACTTTCGCGAAGCACTTGTGACCTCACCTCACTTCATTTGGCTTGTAAAAGGTCATATATGACCTACCCATCCATACTTTATGTAATCTGGAAAAGGTTGTGTACATAACCGAAAATGACTAATCCGGAAAATGACTTAAGCTCTACCCCACCTTCCGAAACCCCAGTATAAGAAAACTAATTAGCGTCTTAAGAGAAATGAAAACCCAGTCATTAACCAAGAGTCAATTTTAATAGTCCAGTTTCATAACAGCTCATATTATAAGCTCGTGCTTATGCAATGACCTCCTGCACCGTAATATATTGTGTAGGTGTGCCATCTTGCCACACCCGCCAGGGGATGGACCATATATAGAATGTTGGTTATGGAGTTGCAAAAGGTTTGAGCTCTGCTGAAAAATAACACAGTTGCATGCGATCTTTTCGTTTTAGAAAGGAAAAGTCCTAGAGAAGTCTAACACGGACAAAACGCTTTTGAAAAAGGTGTGGCTATGTGTTTGTATAACTGTATATGTTTGTTTACTTGTCAACTAAGCTGTTAATCTTTTTTGTTTATTACCAAGTTAAAATGGCCTTCTTGGTCGTTCCACATGAATATGTGCTATACGTTCCGGTATATTAATAATTATAACAACACAGCATATGCCTACTGCCTTCGTGCGCTTGTTCACCAATTCTTTTGTAACTTGTTTACGAAAAGACGCCTGTGTATGTGTCAACAGATGTCCTGTCTCAGCCTTGAATGACAATAACTTTCACCCTTGGTCTGTTTAATCTCCCATGACTGTGTTATTATTCCTACCATGTGTATGGTTGCCATTTTAGGGGAGTAACATCGCGCAGCCATACGAATATTTTACGATTTCTCCGGGGTGTGTTACCACACCTACTTTTACTACTACTACGGCTACTGTTATTACAACTACTCCTTAGTACTATTATCACTGCTACAATTACTGCTATAGCTAAAGCTGCACATTCATTTTATACCTACTCTTTTGAAATGGTGAAAACTACGACTTACATAAACTCCAGTAGTGAAGTGTGACCAAATTAAATCCGTCAGTTCGGACCTCGGAACAAACCACTGCGTCTTGTGTACAGTAATCTGAAGGAAATAAGAAGGCAAAATGTATTTACAAGCATATACAGTACCAAGATTATAGTGGAAAACCAAATGGGAAATACTTCATCATACGGTACTATATACAGGATATACAGTGAGTGACTCCACCAGACACCGATCAGTCCCAAATTCTCCACTATTGCATTGCCAAAGAACCGTTGATCGACAAGCCTGAGGTCACTGTTACCTAATTAAACAGTCGTTACAATGACGAGTCAATTGAATATTGAAATGAACTGAATTGTTCCTAGGCCTTCCTTGTTATCTCTTGGAATGACCTAAGGTGATGCAGAGGTAGGTCTACTGCCTGTACGCGGCAAAGCTTCAACGAGCATCCAAACACTGAGCTTCGGTTTTTTTTTTTTTTTATTTACTTTTTTAAAATTTCAAATGTTTGACAATCGGGGAGCTCTAGTTCGTTCCAAGATGAGTTATGAAATATTATTAGTCAAATATTGCGCAGCATATGTAAGGAGAGAGAGAGAGAGAGAGAGAGAGAGAGAGAGAGAGAGAGAGAGAGAGAGAGAGAGAGAAATGACATGTGATAATGAAACAAATGTGTACCTCTAGTATATAATAAGTATAGGAAGACCTCGACTCTACATAGTCTCTCTCTCTCTCTCTCTCTCTCTCTCTCTCTCTCTCTCTCTCTCTTCAGTAGCTAAGCTAGACCGATGTTCCCTGTAAAGAAACCCTCTGGAATGTCGCGATTTATCTTTTGTATAACGACCAACCGCATTGTGAGACGAATAAGTGTATGGTTGTAAATTACCAAGTATTGTCTTGATGAATGTGGGAGTACATTTTAGTATTCTTTCTTTGTTTTTTTTTCTTATGTAACTTTTGATTGATGAGTTAAAGATGACGTTTGAAGAATATGCAACACTAACTACAAGAGGAAAGGACTGACAACTGATACGTGTGTGAGATATGGAACATTGGAGAGTTTGAGATGTTAGTATTATATAACAGCGCTTCTCAGCAACCCTTGAATTTCGAAAGACTAAATCCTGAATCCGTCAGAAATCCGACTGAAAGTCGCTCATTAGGATTCCAGCAGTTAGTCGTCCGCACCAGACGAAAAACCTTTTTCGGAAGTTTCTCTTTACTAAAGATTCACCTGGGCAAGTAGTAACAAGGACCTCAATATAGAAACATATCCAATTGGGAAAAGATCTCGTAGAGGTTACGTGCGTATCCTCTGCACGTATCCAGAAGGTACGCCTTCTCATGACAGCTACCCGGAGCCCTGCATGTCCACATCGGTCTAGCAAAGCCATGTGACGCGTTTGTAAAGTAATGTCCACACGTTGCCAACGAATGTTCAACGTTCGTTGAGCGTCTTGTTAGTGAGAAGAGTCCACTAGTCCACAGCAGACTTTTTACCCCCTTTCACATTTTCCTGTGCCTGTGATGGCATAAGGCCAGCATGAATAGACCAACCAAGCAGATTCGTTGGAACAGATGGTGTTCACCACAGCACAGTTACAGCATGTCATTAATGCAAAGACATTGGTAGTCCGTCTTCATCGTGGGCGTTGGCGGTCATTGGTATTTTCGCAATAAACTTCACTTTCTCACTTTAATTTTCCATCAATTGTCATGCAGAGTGACATATAACAGAATAAATTTCAGTTACGATACCTGAAATCTCTCGTGGCTACGTGTGGACGTCTTTGTAAGGTATCATAGCGTTCATTTTGCACGATTCCAGCCCTATTTCGAGGTATGCACTTAAACATTATTCATTTTTTAAACTGCAGGTATTAACTGGTTACATATTAACGTAAACGACCACAAGGATTACTAAATATCTGTATTGGAAAAACCAACAGAAATCTGGTAACTATAAATCTTGTAGATAATAACCTGCAAGAGAGGCTAATTGTATCATGAAAACTACAATTATAATGTTATCGCAATAACTTTTATCTCTATTAGATAGTAATATTGTGTAAATGCAATAAAATTCTTTTTGGAATTCATTACATATATTAAAAAAAAACTTTGTAAAGCAATTCCAGTTGAATTTGACTTTGCAGTGAATGTACGTACCCGTTTCTAAAACTTCACTTCGCATTATTTCAGGCCGATTTTGTGAAACGTATGATCAAGGCCTGTCCACACTAGGAAACATTGTTTGCAAACAATGTTTCCTAGTTTGGACAGGCCTTAAAAAACACGACTTGGAAATACACTTCTGGGAGAAGGTTACTGATAAATGAAGTGAAATTAACTACATAAGATGAACCACAAAAAATTTACCACATAAAATTTACTAATATCCAGCCTGGCATGTTTAAGGAAGGAATGAGTTGAAAGGAAGTTGGTAGGAGTATACTTAAAAGTATACTTGTAAAAATGGGAAGTGGGGAGCTGGATTAAGGGCCTGGGGAGGGGGTGAAGGAGGGAAGGGAACGGTGGGGGGGGGTGTTTAAATGTGTGAATTAGGAATTGAGGTAGTGTTCACCGTGAGGTATCACAATCATCATTTCCAAGAGGCAGGAGCTTCTTCTTCCACGTTAAGGGGCGGGAGGAGGATGGGAATGATGATGGGGTGCTGGTATATCAGGGGGAGAATGGAGGGGGAGGAGCTAGACGGTTAAACTCTCACTCTTATCTGATATATATATATATATATATATATATATATATATTATATATATATATATATATATACATGTTATGATAGTCATGTTATTTCCTTATTAGATTATCTCTCTCTCTCTCTCTCTCTCTCCAGGTAAGACATACCTTCCTAGAACCATCCCACTAATTCTTACGCTAGCTAGGTACCCCCTCCCACTCTCCCTCTCTCTCTCCCCTACCCCACCCCGCCTCTCTCTCTCTCTCTCTCTCTGTCTCTCTCTCAGATGAATGCCGTGCGTCATCTCGGTGTAACGAGGGACATCTCGACTCCCTCTCGAGAGGACTATCCTTCCTTCCACGCATCCCTATGAATATTCCGGCGGGCGTCTCTCTCGCGCGCTAATTGCCCGTTGACGGGAGTTTGTCGAGCTCCCCCCCCCCCCCCTCTTTTTTTTTACGATTCCTTAAAATGTCATCTCCTGCATTCTTTTATATCTCTTATTTTTTCGCTGGATTTTTATGCGTTTTGATTTATAGGTTGGTTGGTTAATTTTTTTTTTTAATATTACTTTTGTTTGCTTGTTTAGGTCTTATGGGCACTTGAGGATATGTATAAAAGGGTAGTTTTACCATAAATCAGTCAGACATCGTATTCTTGTAATTAATGGACTGGAATTATTATTGGTTTTGTCACCAATTTTCAACACTTGAAATATTAAAATCATTTTATATAAGTACATAATACATATAGTATATATACATAAATAAATAAAACCAAAAGCCACAAAGGAAATTGAAATAATGGAGTACCGCTTTACTCTTCAGACTTAGTAAAGGACGAGAGTCGAAAGGCCTTGCAACGGTACGCCATTATTTCACTTTCCTTCGTGGCTTTTGTCTTTATTTAGATATTCATCACGTTCCAGATTTTCGTGATTTGATTTTGCATATATATACATATATGCTGTACTTTAGCTGCAGCCCACCACATTAGACTAACCACCAAGTACATAATTCACCGTTTTTAGGTCATTGGAATTACAATGGGCAGTTCCTCCTCCGTGGGATCGAATTCTGGTCTCTCGTCTCGTGCGTTTGACATCTGACCAAATTATCGTTCAACAAAAGAGGGTATATATCGAAAAGTACCCGAGATGCGAATGAATTCGTGGGTATAATGATGCTAATAAATAAAATAAAAATTAATTAATAATTATTCGAAGTAAAAAAAAATATAATAAAAAAATCGACATAAAATACGCAAGTTTTAGAAAAACCTTCCTTTTAATTCACTGGCCTCCCACTTTCATCACCCTACTTCCCCATCCCCACCCCCGAAGACCTCCTATCACCTCCTCCCCCTTTCCATTTAAGATAACCGACTCCCACCCACCCACCCCCTAACCACCATTGCTATGGAGTTCCCCTCCCATTACGTCCCTCCCCTCCCTCCCTCCCTCCCTCTCTCCCATCTTACCCCGAGTATCGCCAATTACTCACTTCAGCAAGTTCTTTCAACGGGACAAATTAGATCGGCTCCTGTAAAAAAGGACTTGTTATGGATGAACCGTCCAAACGCAGAGAGAGAGGCCGCGCGCCGAGCATGTCTTCTCCTCAGAGGCCGATAAGGAAGCACAGAGAGAGAGAGAGAGAGAGAGAGAGAGAGAGAGAGAGAGAGAGAGAGAGAGAGAGATCGAGAGAGAGAGAGAGAGAGAGAGAGAAGGGGGTTCAAGGTGTTATTAATACCGATTATAGAACGGCGAGACACGAGAATTATAGCGGTGCTTCCCAGCGCGCGGGCTTATTATCATCTGCCGGAACGCTCGCCCCGCTTAGTTTGGCTTTTCGCTTTTGGGTGGCGTTCGGGGCAAATTATATTCCGTAGCTTCTTCAAGAATCTGTGACTTTTAAGAGAGCAGTGGGCGCGAATGGCGGTGAATTTACATGAGGTTCAATTAAATGGATTCATACTTGGGTTGGCAAATGGAGAATAGGTAAAAATCTGAAGTCAAATCTTCGTCCTTTACCGCGTGTCGAACTTACTCATCCAAATCTTGTAAAGAGAGAATAGAGGAGACATGAATGATGACGAGCTGTCTTTAATTTTATAAAATAAAGTAATAATATAAAGAGCCACATTTCTTTATTATATTAACATTGAACATGACACGAAAGGACACTGGGATAATACACTAGTACTATATTGTCCTAAGATGATTAATATAGTAGTACCATAGTGACACATACATATATATAGTATATATATATGTGTGTGTGTATGTGTGTCTGTGTGTGTGTGCGTGTGCGCGTTCGTACGTGGAAATACGAAACACCTCGCAATAATTCCGAGCTGTAAGCTCTGGATAAACTGGCTGGGAATGAGTTTGGCCTAAATCAAATTGTCCCGCGAGACTGTTACCAGAAGCAACGGTAATTTGTCGAGCGGGCTTATTTCCGATGAAATTCGATGAGACCAATAATCCACCTGCGACTTGAAGCTTTAGGACTGACGTTGGTTTGTTTGATCTACAGTTTCGTGAGAGAGAAAAAAATAGTTTTTTATTTAAGCTTTAGGACCGACGTTGGTTAGTTTGATCTACAATTTCGTGAGAAAGAAAATAGCTTTTTTAAGCTGTAGGACCGACATTAGTTTGATCTACAATTTCGTGAGAAAGAAAATAGTTTTTTTTTAAGCTTTAGGACCGACGTTGGTTTGTTTGATCAACAGTTTTGTGAGAGAAAATATAGTTTTATTTATAGCCCATTTGGGTGAGTATTTTTGTTATTTTGTATTTATGAGACTAATAAGTCGCTCACAATTTAGCCCTTAGTTACAATTTAGCTTTTAGTTCTAAGACGTTAACGTGATTTTACTTATTTTCCAATTTTATCACAACAGCAAAAACCTTTTTATACGAAATACTTATTATGATAGGCTGTCTTAATAATATTTACAAAGCTTACCTTTTAATTTACCTATTCGACCGAGCATGTTTTTATAATCCACTGATTAAGAAATTCATATACCTGTCAGTAACATCAGAGTACCAGATATTTGATTTATAGACTTCACTTGATAAATCACATCGTCTATACTCTGTTTTTTCCATCTGTCCATCCGCCTGTGGTGTTTTCGCATGGTAACAATGCGACCCGGGCTTTAAATAGTTACGCTATGTGTAAGTTTAAGTAAATAAAAGGATATCTGGGTGTACATTTGCAACTGAAAAGTGTTTTAATAATTTACTGTATGCGAATTACACCGTTAATATTCGAAATAGGATATTGTTATTATTGTTGAATCTAAACTGAATGTAACTGAATCTAAGCTGAATGTAACTATCTAAAGCCCGGGACACAGTGTTACTATACGCAAACACCACAGGCGGGTGGACAGATGGAAAAAATAGAGTATAGTGTCTTGTATTTCTTCTGATATCCAATAGTCCCCTTAAAATCTGGAGGCGTGTGGCTTTCCCATAAATTGATGATTTATTTTCATAACCATCAGAAAGGCGCATTTCTCATTTTCTATATTTATATGTTATATTCTTTTCGCCTTATTTATCGACGTTCGTAGCAAATATAGCTTTATAATTTTTTGCCCCTTTCCTTGAGACGAGTAATCCACAGACCTTGTAAATCTACCTGACATATTAAAGCCAAACTTGTCAAGGGTATAAGTGCTGTTCTTAATCCAGCCCCCCTTTCTTGATATATCTTTCCGCTTTTCCTCTCACTTGCGAAGTTTGTCGTCAAACGTATAGCCTCACAGTAGCGCAGGCCCGGGCCCGCATGATTGCTCCAGATATCGGTTAAAAGGTAACTAGGGGGAAGGTGATGACATAGCGATCCCGCTTATCATATCACCTGCGGAAACCCCATTAGGACTCTCTCTCTCTCTCTCTCTCTCTCTCTCTCTCTCTCTCTCTCTCTCCCCGAGACCCATTTGCTCACAATCTTGTGTTAGCCTATATTCTGTCGGGAAACCTTTTTGTAAAAAGATGGGAAAGGCCTCCGAGCGTAAACAATGCAGACACGGAACAACAAACAGCAAAAACTGTGATGTTTTTCAAGTTGTTTACAAACACGCGTAGGTAAATCGGCGGTGACGTTCATTTTCCAGACCTTAAAAGCTCTTGCCTAGCAAAAGAATGTGAGCCATAAGTCGGTCTAAATTTTACCAACCCGGTGCAAAGAAAGACGAGAGAATGACGCACAATCAGAACGAGCATCATAACCTCAGGAGGGGGAGGGGGAGGGGGGGGGGGGGGGGAGGGGAGGGGGAGGGGGAGGGGGAGGGGGGAGGGGGGAGGGAGGAGATGGTCTCCTAAAGGTGGAAAATGGGGAGAAACGTTGCAGGGTTTAGGAGGCTCTCTCTCTCTCTCTCTCTCTCTCTCTCTCTCTCTCTCTCTCTTTCTTCAAGAAGAAGAGGAAGAAGAATTAGGGACATAGTTCGTTCATGTCGGTCTAGGTTAGGTTAAGTTTAGGATGTATTTTTGAAAGGAGGGTAGAAAGTGAGTTAAGGAATTAAGGAGAGAGAGAGAGAGAGAGAGAGAGAGAGAGAAGAGAGAGAATGTTGCTTAGGGTCGGCCTAGGGCTATACCTCCGGGAGGCGCAGGGATAATCCGAGCCGTCCGGAGATTGCCACAAATTGGTCATGGGCGGAAAATGTCGATTTTCCAGAGCATTTTATTCTGTTTTTGTTCCTATGGCTACAATTTTGCCCTCGCCCGCCCGCCCGCGAGTGCAGGCTATACGAACGTGCGCCCTATAGTCTCTAGTCTCATCCCCACCAACCCCGAGCCTCCTGTCTCTCTCTCTCTCTCTCTCTCTCTCTCTCTCTCTCTCTCTCTCTCACACATACACACACTCTTTCTCTCCGATTTATTTTTCCAGAAATGATGGGATTCTGAGGTTCGTCAATTGTTCCAGATTGGGACAGTTCGTACCCCTGTCAGTGACCCTCCCCGCTGTTTGTTTAGTTGGTTGAGATAGTACTATAGAAAGGGCAAAGGGGTCGTTGTTCGTGTCCACAGGAAGTCCTTGTGTGTGATATATGTACTATGAAAAAATTAATCCCAATAGTTCCAGTGTTTTTAATTTCATAGACACAGAAGGATTCACATGACACTTTCATACATCCCCATCTTATCTTCTGCAAACACTTCGAGTCTCTTAATCCAGTGCACAACTCCTGCTGCGATAGAAGTTCACTCTCGACGTGGTTTGGAAGTCACGTAAAGCCGTTGGTCCCGTTGCTGAATAACCTCTGGTTCCATGCAACGTAAAAGCACCATACAAACGAACAAACAAACAACTCCTGCTGCCTTCCTTGCTTCACTTGTCTACAGAATTGATCTCTCCTTCCATCATCATTTAATCCCAGACCTCTGTCAGAAACAAGTACCTCCATTTTAACGGCATCCAAATTAATATATATACAGTACATCGTTAGGGACATTAAGCTTATGATTGCTTTTTTACTGTAAGTGCTGCCAAAATTTTCCAGGTCTTGGATTTTGTGTAAAGATTCTAATTTTTTCCCAAATTTACATTTCTGTGATATATATATATATTATATATATATTATATATATATATATATATATATATATATATATATATTATATATATATATATATATTATCAAAATTAACCAATGTCAATTTAAGATTTTTTGCTCAATTATACATATCATCTATTGAATTCTGTGTTTAGATTTTTTTTTTTTACATGTCAATGGTTTGTACACTAACATGAATCACAGACAATTTCTTAACTTCTCTTTGTATACACATCATCTACTGGATTCCGTGTAAAGAATCTGTATTTTCCCCCAAATGTACAAGCTCATGGTTTATACGCTAAAATGAATGAATATGGACTTGCATATAGAATCTCAAAGCAGTTGCACTAGAATCAATTGTTATGAAAGGGTGGAAAGTAAGATGGAAGAAAGAGAATATGAAATGAAGTACACTAAAAGGAACGAAAGGGGTTGCAGATAGGGGCCGAGGCACGCTGCAGAGAACCTTGAGTAATGCCTACAGTGCACCGCATAAGGTGCACTACGGAAATATCCCCCTTTACGAAGGACGCTTAAATGAATCATCGCCAGTCTCTATATATAGACCTCTTTTTCGTCAATTTTACATCTCATCTATTATCAATTTACTTTACTTACGCCTTCTTATTTATTCTTCCAGGTATGCAACCCGACGTTTTCCCATCTTCTTATGGTAACATAACCCCAGCTTTTAGCAGGAGTCACCAAAGGTAAATACCAGTTCCCCAAATACAGTCTTCCTTAGTAGTGTGATAATTTAGGCAGATTCTATGTTAAGTGGCTAAAAACTGAAATCTTTTGAATTTGAATAGGACTTTTACAGTCAGGCTGAAAATCAACGTAAAAACCTTCGACTTGAAGCAAATATCACCGATCTTTGTTACTTGATCTAATATTGATGGTCTCCGAGACTTGTCTGTTGGTTGGTTTAAGTCCAGAGGGTCACTCCAAGCGTCTTAATTTCTTTAGCATATAATGCAGTAACCTTGTCGCCTATTTGCCAGAGCCCGTTCTGATACAGAACGTACTTAATCTAATATACACTTGCACAAACATATGCGTATGTATATGCATGAATATAATATATATATACATATATATATATATATATATATATATATGATATATATATATCTATAATTTTATAAAAATATATATATATATATATATATATATGATATATTATATATATATATATATATATATATATATATAGATATTATATATATACACGCACACTGTAAGACATCATCGTCAAGTAAACGAAGGAAGGACATACACGAGGAAAGAAGTAGTATCGAGTTTCATCTCGATTGAAACAGAGAAGGAAAGGCGGGTAATTTTGTAAACACCTAGAATTCCCTAGTCCAGTGGAAGCTAACGACATTTGAGGCGATCCGGAAATAAAGCCTTCTGCCTTACTGCAGCCTGGCTCTCCTACGACTGTCTTAATTCGGGGTTCGTATGAGGAGCCCACCTCACCGTAAAAGGGAAAAATATAAGACAGAGAGAGAGAGAGAGGAGAGAGAGAGAGAGAGAGAGAGAGAGAGAGAACTTAGATCATTCTGAATTTGTTTCATAGTGTAGTTTATTCTGAAGTGGTGAAAAAACGTGTGTTTTATTTATCTATTTAATTTTATTTATCTTTATTTATTGACTTATCTCTCCGCTCAGCTGAAGGAGAAATGTTTCCGAAAAAAGATTACAGTGATATATAATTATTAATTATATATATATATATATAGTATATGATATATATATATATATATATATTATATATATATATATATATATATAGATATATATATAGATATATATATTATATATATAAATATATATCTATATATATAATATCTATATATATATATATATATAAATCTATATTATATATATATATATATATATATATTTATATATATATATATACTATTATATATATATATATAGATATATATATAATGGGAGTAGCCACTCACAAATTCAGGTTGTCTGCATTTGATATTTAGTCAAACTTTTGCTGGCGTTAACTGGAATAAATCTATTTTTACTTATCTTCTTTTTAATTAAAGCGACTTCACGTGCCCTGGCAATAAATTACTATTTGAAAAGTGTCAGGAAAGTCAAAAAAGAGTTATTTTATAGAAGTTTTAGCTTAGATCTTCATCATTATTTATTATTATTATTATTATTTATTATTATTGTTATTATTATTATTATTATTATTATTGCAAACATGGCATCACGTCTTAATTTCATTCCTCATTTCAGTAACTATTAGATAGAACCCCCAACTCCCTACTCTAACCGCAATTTCTGCTCTCTCTCTCTCTCTCTCTACTCTCTCTCTCTCTCTCTCTCTCTCTCTCCTCCCTCTCCTCTCTCTCTCTTGACTTGACTTGGCAGAAGTCGATTTGAACGATGGAAAAGTTAAGAATCGCCCAAATGTTGTTCGTCATCTTAGTCACGTGACTCAAATGCCAAATGGACAAGGTGGGATGGAAGATGGGGGTTGGGGTGGGGGGTGTGTGGAAAGGAACTGGTGTGAAAGATGTTGAGTGTTTGTAAAATAAGTGAAAGAAGGTAAACAAAGAAAAAACAAATAATAATAATAATAATAATAATAATAATAATAATAATAATAATAATAATAATAACAATAACAATAATAAAATATTATTATTATTATTAATTATTATTATTATTATTATTATTATTATTATTATTCAGTAACTGCATTTAACTACATATACAAAAGAAAAAAGATTTTTGACTACCATAACATTGAAGATATTCTTTATCAATAATCTCAAAATCTAGATTTAAAGAAAATAAAACATTCATGGTTATTATATTATGGTGATGAAAACAAAATAAATAAAGTTTCATTGTTCATTACAATTATACTGAAGAAAAAAGAAACCAAACTTTTATTTAAAACATTAGTCCATCCAATAAATACTGTATATATATATATTATATATATATATATTGTATATATATATATATATATATATATATATATATATATATATAGTGTAGTGGTGTGTGTGTGTGTGTGTGTGTGTGATGTGTATATATTATAAATATACGAGTAGATGTAAAACCACAGCATTGCGAGCGAGGTCCGTTCAGTCTCAGCGGAACATTTAATCATATCGAACGCTCCCTCACAACACGATGGGATTCCTCCAGCTACTTTAAGGCGCAATCGGAGAGGGCCCTCCAATGGCTTAGACTACAACACGAAGGGGGTGATGTCGGACACGAGAGAGAGAGAGAGAGAGAGAGAGAGAGAGAGAGAGAGAGAGAGCCTCCCTCGAAGACTGAGGGAGAGATGAAGAGGGTCCTGTTTTGAGGATGTAGGCACCAGGTTGGAGGAGGAACTCGCATGGTGAGGATTTACGAAGAAAAGTGGGGTTTTGATGAGGATAGAGGAAGGAACGAGTGAGGAGCGAAGGGTTGTCGCGAGTGTTCTTAGAAGGTCTATGTGGGGATTCCATTGAGGATGGCGGAACGATTGAAGAAAGCACGGTTGTCCTGGAGAGTGTTCCTAGCCTATGTATGGATTCTATTGAGGATAAAGGTAGGAGTGAGGAAAGATGGGGAGGAGGAAGAGGAGGAGGAGGAAGAGGTGGATCTGGCGATGGTTCTTAGAGATTGCATGTAGGTACTTCAGTAAAGGCTCTGTTGAGGACTGAGGAGGACTTAGGATGCACGGGGTTTTAAAGGAGGAATCTGGAATTCATAGCTGTGAGGGGGCGGGAGGGGGCGCCTGTCCAGTAGGGGTCGAAAAGGGGGGGGTGTCTGGACCTTGTATGAAAGACGAGAGGGAAAGACGCCGATAACATCGCAGGGAAATTTGATGAAAGGTTCAGAAGAGGAGATGAACAGATATGGCAGAAAGATGAAGTGGGTTACTTTGTAGGGCGAAAGGTGGAATACAAGAATAAAACGAATAAGAAGGAGACGTAATCAAACGTCTCTCTTTCTCTCATTTTCTTCCAGTTTCAATAATTACAGTAAATTTCATTAGTTTTTCTTGAGAGAGAGAGAGAGAGAGAGAGAGAGAGAGAGAGAATTTGTTTCGTCGAGCAACGAAGCCTTAAGCCGATTTTTCTCAAGAGGACTTCCCGGCGCGCCCCCCCAACCCGCCCAACCCACAACACCCCCTCCCAATATGGCCCACCCCGTGTTGAGAAGACTGCTAAACAGCTATGTCTCTCTAGACTCACTTCCCAAACTCTCTGATGACCCGCCTTATATTATTATTATTATTATTATTAGTTATTATTATTATTATTGAAAGATATTGCTGCATCAGCTGCATTCAACTTGGCCACTATATTAACTTATATTTTGACCTATTTGTTCATTTTACTGTAACAAATAAATAAATTTGTAACAATTATCCCTGAAAATGACTGCTACTGATGAGTAATATCGGCGCAATACTCGCCAGTTGTAATAGCAGAGAGAAAGCTATTATTAGAAAAATAGAGAAGACTATGTACAAGTTGAATGCAGCTGATGGAGCAATATCTTTCAATAAGACTTGTTTTGAAAGAGGGTCTCCTTTCCAATATATTATTATTATTATTATTATTATTATTATTTATTATTATTATTATTATTATTATTTAAACAATCAGATCGGCGCTTCTTATGGGCCTTAGGCCTAGACTAGGTCGGCGTCTTTTCAACTGCCGGCAAAAATTTTTTATCAGTTGATCCTACAGCGCTGGCACGGGCTCTTGCTCCAAAAGCTTCCGATAGCATGAGATTTATATATGAGGGTCATGGCCACTTCTGGGTTTAATAATGTTACTGGTTAAGTCATTTGTTTATTGATTTCTCGAGTGTCTTATCTGCCGCAGCTGTTTTTTATATATATGCATTTATTTTCCTATTGAACTTTTACACAGTTTTGCATGTATTTGCGTCTAAATAAGTTTGTTTTTTATCCATCAAGTGAAGTGTGGCTTGTTAACATACAAGGAGACGAGATGATTGAAAATTACAGTGAAATAAAAATGTTTTCGATATTTATTGGTAAAATTTGATCACATAATTATCAGGAATCTGTGACTGTTTTTATAACACCGCTTAATATATCACAGTTTCCTACATAATCAATTTATATTTTCATTCGAGAGAGAGAGAGAGAGAGAGAGAGAGAGAGAGAGAGAGAGAGAGAGAGAGAGAGAGAGTGTGTGATGAATTTTGGAAGATGTTTACAGTCATGGGTAAAATATTGCCTCTCTCTCTCTCTCCTCTCTCTCTCTCTCTCTGTGAAAACTTCAAAAACTGCCACACACTGCTGGAAGCGTCTATGTTAATTCACTTTTATAAGACGTTCTCGCTCGCTTTAACTTTGAAGACGTGGCCTGTATGTCTGTATCCGACTGTAGACGGAATCATTCGTCAGAATTCTCTCTCTCTCTCTCTCTCTCTCTCTCTCTCTCTCTCTCTCTGTTGTTTTTTTAAATGGCCTTCCAGAAATGTACTGATGAATATTTTTAATACACTACATTGTACATTCTCTCGTGTTGTTGTTTAAATGGTCTTCCATACAAGTATTAATATAATATTTTCAATACAGTTACATTTTGATATTACTATGCTTCCTCCTCTTTCTTTTCTCGTTGTAGTTCCACAGGTCCACAAAGTATTAAATATAATTATTTTCCAAACGCTCCTCTCTCTCCTCCCCCTCAGTACATATATTATGCTCTTCTCTCTCTCTCTCTCTCTCTCTCTCTCTCTCTCTCTCTCTCTCTTAAGAAGACAAGCAAGACGAGAGGAAAGAAAAAGACGAACTTTGTAATGACATGCTGCCTTTCAGAAGACGGTCGACGGTCTGTCAGAAGATTGACTGAGAGAGAGTGAGTTCACTGCTGTTTAAGATCGGCCTCTCTCTCTCTCTCTCTCTCTCCCTCCCCCATTGTCTCTCCTTGTTTCATTCCTCATTATTCACTTTCCGGTTTGTCCGAGAAAGGGAAGTGAGAAAACGGGAGATTTAAGGGTCTTCAAGTTTCGGGACATTCTCTGTCTATTTCTTATCTTTCGGAATTGGCAAAGAGTTCGATAAACGCCAATCTTTTTTATCCACCCTCTAAAAAAAAAAAAAAAAAAAAATAATAATAATAATAATTGAGAGTCTAGAAGAATGCAAAATACAAAGTGCTTTCTTCTTGAGTCATTCTCTCCCTTTGCAAGAAAGGTGTTGATGCATTTCTCGTCGTCATTCACTGCACAGATCACTTTTACAAAAAGCGTGACTAATTTTTATAAAAGCGCGACTAATTTTTTTTTATTGAAGATGAGCGTACCACACACAGACTGAACAACGGGCAGATTATTATCTTCTACGGGAATATGCTCTTATACGTATATACATACAAAAAAAAAAGATATGAAAAGACTAAGAAAAGAGCTATAAGTAATGTTACTTTTATATGTGACTTTTCACATCTAATGAAACTATGCTCTCTCTCTCTCTCTCCACATGACTTTTCCAGAAAGTTGTTATTTTTCACGAGTCTATTGAAGAGAGCCGTCGTTATTAGTTCATTACTGAAAGAAGAAGAAGAAGAATTAAAAGAAGACACAGGAGGAGGAGGAGGAGGAGGAGGAGGAGGAGAGGAAATGAAGAAGAATGAAAGGAAGTAACCGGCGCTCGGACAGGTAAACCTCCGTAAACCTTGACGTTAATGACTAATTCACCTGGCCTCGTCTTTTGTTCTCATCTCGCCGTAATGAGCGTCTGTGGTGGAGTGTTTTCGCATCTTGGGGATTAAGTCGAACGGCGGGCATTAAATCCCATTCTCGAAATAATCCCCCTCACCACCTACCACCACACTTATAAGCCTCACTGAACCTCCTCCCCGAACCCCCTTTCGTCCTACCCCTTGTCATGTGCGTCTCGCCCTTTGACAAGGCGCTCTCCTCCACCGGGCGAGTCTCTGTAGTAACCCGCTAATTAAATGGCTTTCGAGTAACGTTCCGGAAGCTGGCTATTTAGAGATTTTTGCTGAGCGGTATGGCTTGGACTTCATCGTGGGGCTTTGTACAGAGAGTCCTTGCACAGGAGATTTGTACAGAGATAGATTTCTGAGTAGCTGGTATACAGATAGATATCAGGTCATACGCGAAGACGTGTGACCTGCTACGTTCTAAGTATGTTTAAAATGATATTGATTTCAATTCTATACACACAAGGTTTTTATTATATACTTACATACAAACTTCACATAAGCATATATATATATATATATAATATATATATATATATATATATATATATATATATATATATATATATATGCTTCATTAAACGGTCGGCCCCCCATTACTGACGTATGGCATCAAGGAGCCAATTAGCAACCGGGAACATCACAGTTCCATTGACATCCTAGAGGCCTTCTTCATAAAACATCCTCCACTTCCACGTCGCAAATCAGATCAGCCGGAATCTCCGTTGAGTAGGATTCCTACGTGTCGCAGGATTTATCGTCCCCGAAAGGTCCCTTCAACTCTGAAAGCGAAGGACACTGAATCCCTTGAAACTTTGCCCTTTCTTTTTTTGTCCTCAAGTCGAGGTGGGTCACGGGAAGTAGGTCACGGGGTGATCTAGGAGCAACAGACTGTGCTGGCATAAGGCCAGCTTAATATTTTACAAAAGTGGATTTGTGTAACGCCGGGTAAATAGCTTCGTTCAACTCAATCGTTGTCAACTTAAAGTAGATTCAAAATAACGCTGAAACTCGTGCTGCAAATGGTCAATGTCAAAAGAATATCAGAGCTCCCTGTTTTCCATGTTTGTTGGAATGGAGGAATACTGTATGGGGAAGCGTAGGGGAAGGGGGGGGGGGTGGGGGGATTTGTAAGGACGGAGCAAGCAATATTGTATGGGCAAGTATATTATAGTACGTTTAATAGGATTGGGAAAGAAAGGAAGGTTCTTCGTGTAGGTGACAAACTATTATAATTATTATATTATTATTAATGATAATATTTATTATTATTATTATTATTTATTATTATTATTATTATTATTATTATTATTATTATTATTATTATTATTGAGAATAGTTATTATTATTACCATTATTATTAAAAAGATGAAACCTGCTCAAATGTAACTAGCCAACAGTGGCCATAGAACTGAAGTTCGAGCTTCCAAATGGCGTTCATTGGAAATAAGTAACAAGAGGTAATAATGGGAAATACAGAGAGAGATCAGTTATTGCAAAAAACGGATAAAATAACTAATAAATCAATCAATCGAAATGTAAGTAAAATAGTAAAACACAAGATGAATTGTATCATGTTAGGAAAGCGTTGCATTTGCGTTTGGACTTCTTAAGTTCCTGGAGAAGATGAATGAACAGCCAATGGCCGGAGAAAGTTATCTATAGATTCATCAAGATCTGGAGACTGAAATTAGACTCGTAAACACTTTTTCCAGGAGGTTTCCAGTAACGAGGCTGGAAAGAAAGTGCAGTGGCAAGAGTGTAGGAGGTGGTTTATGGAATAGGAACTGGAGGGAGAGGTAACGGAAGTAACGGGTGTGGGGGTTATTCCCAGAAGAGAGAATGTGTTTGTTTTGATTCCAGAAGAAAGAGAAGGGGGGAAGTTATGTTTGTGTGTGTGTATGTGTGTATACGAGTGTGAGTGGTACGTAAGGGGGGGGGGGGGTGGGGGGAGGGTGGGAGGGAGGGAGGAGAAGGGAAGGGAGGAGGTTAAGGGAAGAGGGAGTGACGGAAAACTCAATGATTAGGGCGAATTCCCTAAAATATGTTCCGTCTGGTCCTGTCAAAGGCGTTGAGGATCTCCTGGACCCGACCCAAAAGGCTTGTGCTCTACTTGGCTCCCTCTAATGATCTCTCTCTCTCTACCTCTCTCTCTCTCTCTCGCTCTCTTCTCTCTCTCTTTCTCTCTCTCTCTGTGTGTGCCTTCACCAAGCGTCCGACGATGCCCGTGTCACCTTTAAAGGGAATTACGAGGTTATGGGTGACAATAAATGCAGGAATTAGGTAGTTAACTTTGTAAGATGGGTTGTTGAAAGGACCAATGTGTATATATATTATATATATATATATATATATATATATATATATATATATATATAGTATATTATAATTATAATATATTCTATATATCATACACACACACACAACACCACACCAAACACACCACCTATTGTGTCGTGCGCTTATAATAGTAATGCATACACATAACAGAAGTTTATTGACGTCCCTTTGGTAATTGTCCACCATAGAAAAGTTCTCCTTTAACTTGAAATAGGCCTATAATTATCAGTGAATATCAAAATAATTGAGCCCTTGTGGTTATCTCGAACTTCAAGGAGTGTCCTCTCGAAAATCTGAGAGAGAGAGAGAGAGAGAGAGAGATAGGAGAGAGAGCAGAGAGAGAGAGAGCTAAGCATTCTCGAGCAAAGATTCATAGCTTCAGACGTTGTTCCGAGAAAAGAATTCTTGCTTTACAAAAGAATGAAAGATAAGAAAGAAAAGAATAAAAAGGGTATTCACAATCTAAAGACGTCAGCCAGGGCAAAAGTACCCCGTCCTTCTTCTTCTGTCAAAATTGTTATGGAGGTTGATATCACGTGATCCAGGTAAGCCTAAATGGTCTTTAAACTCATCGCATTTCAACAGAACGACCTCTCTCGCTGGTTCTTCAAGTTGGAGAGCTCTCTCTCTCTCTCTCCTCTCTCTTCTCTCTCTCTCTCTCTCTCTCGAGTGTCTGACCTTCCGTTACTCTACTTGTAACTTCAAGTCATTTGTAATTAGGATGTGGGTTTGGGAAACGTTCTAATTATCAGAAATTAAATTTGGCTGTTGAAAGACGACCGAAAAATAAGTTTTATTCTGAGACAAAAAGTATCGTTTTAATTATATTAAGGTTAAGTTGTATAAAGGAAAAACGCCTATTGAACTTAGACCTAAACCGCTCCACGCTTATTGAACTTTGGCGTGACCTTTAGGTTTTCCTGTTTGCAATTTGGCGAAACACTTCTATTTGCCAGTAATTCTAGACGAACGATTTGCAGGAACTCTGGAACCTTTGCCGCTTGTATCTTTCGATTAAGACTGTTGGTGCCAGATGTTGACGGCTACCTACGTAACAAATTAGCTACTCCCCTTTCAGTATCACCTGACAAAATTGTAGCATATATTGATTGATTTATAGATTTTAGGCATACATGCCAAACACTGGGGCAACTAAGGGCATTCAACCTAAGAATCTAACATTATTATTTTAGCTAAAATTCATCCACAACTATAAATCGCACTTTTTCCAATGTTTGACAAATACATGGCCACACGAATAAGTAGCTTGTTCGTAGGTAGCCACGTTCATGCGTATTTGCTTTGGCCTTATAGAGCTTGTAATTAAAGCCTCTCTTGTAACCTTATTACTGTATTAACATCAAAATTAGTAGCTGTTTCGTGGGCATCTGGACAGATGTCATATCTACGACGCCCCCTTTACACCATGTTAATACATTGATATATTAGATATTAATATTAGTTGATAGTTGGCAGGTAGCCGATTTCGTGCGTAGCTGGTTCGACTGGACAAGGTATATGAGATAACACCCCCCCCCCCCCCATTCCCCTTCTTTTAAGTTTCTTAAGATACTGACATAAAATTAGTAGATACTAGTTCGCAGGTAGACAATTTCGCGCGTAGCCGGCCATGACATATAAAAGGCCTTGTGACCCATCGATATACGTATATTAATTAGTGAGTAGTAGGCTGCCTGATTTTAGTAACTGGTTCGTTGGTAGCTGGGTTTTTACATAGCCGGATTGACCCGAGAGAGAGAGAGAGAGAGAGAGAAATCTAGGCGAAATGTATAACTCAAGGCTTCCTAAATGTTATTGAGAGAGAGAGAGAGAGAGAGAGAGAGAGAGAGAGAGTGTTTCCTATAATTTACAAAGATACTCGGAGAGAGAGAGAGAGAGAGAGAGAGAGAGAGAGATGTTTCCTATAATTTACAAATGATATTACTAGAGAGAGAGAGAGAGAGAGAGAGAGAGAGAGAGAGAGAGAAGAGATATGTTTCCTATAATTTACAAATTATATTGCTCGAGAGAGAGAGAATGTTTCCTATAATTTACAAATTATATCACTAGAGAGAGAGAGAGAGAGAGAGAGAGAGAGAGAGAGAGAGAGAGAGAGAGAGCGATCCGTCGTAACCTCTTCTTATTTCCTGTTGCATAAATGTCTCCACATCGCACCGTCCTTTGTTACCAAACCCGGAGGGAAGATCACCTCCATCACCACTTGTCTTCGGCCACCAGAATCTCTCCTGGGGGCGCAGCGCCCCCCAGGAACTGGGCGGCGTGACCTATCTCCCGTCCCAATCGGCCTTCCGCCTTCAGCCCCATCTGGAGAGAGAGAGAGGGGGGGTGGGGGGGGTGGGGAGTTGAGGGAGTCGGGTGAGGTTGGGAAGGTCGACATACGTCAGTCCAACATTTTTAATATGACAAAATGAATCTTCATCATATTTGAGGGTTTGAAAAACGTTAATATCTTTATATCTATTGATATCTATCGTTTTTTTTTCACTCTGTGGCTCTTATCTCCTAAGTATTTTCATCTTTTATTATTTCTGGCTCTTATGATTTCTTACCATATTCTCTTCCTTTTTATTCTATTTATTTACTTTCTGGCTCTTATTATCTCTTATATCTATATTCTCCTCTTCCCTATTTGTATTTTGAAGATCTTCTCTTTCATGCTTTGAGAATCTCTTCACTTTCTTCTTCATTAATCCTAGAGATGACATAGAATATCATTTGTCTTAGACCTCACTATCTTCAATCCCATTTGCTGACGTTTGAATTATCACCAGGAGCTCGAAAATTTAAATAATTTTTTTTTTTGTCAGGTAAGGATGAATCATCATTATGAAGATTCGGGTCGTACGTGTCTGCAGTCTCTCTCTCTCTCTCTCTCTCTCTCTCGCAAGTGTATGTGTGTGTGTGTGTGTGCAAGTAATACCATCTATAAAGCATGTAAGGTGTAAGGCCGGGTATTCACGCACAGGTTTACCTGTCAGTCTCCCTGTCAGTTAGTCAAAACTGACGTTAAAACGTACGTGTGGACGACAGCTTGTGGGCGAAGTCAGTCCACTCGCCAGAACTGATGAACTGATAGAATAACCTAAAGCTCTTTCGACCGACTGACAGGTGATCGCACGTGTGGACTTAGGGGTAACCAACGATTTTAATGACAGTTCGTCGCTGGATGTCGCCTAGGAAGGATCTCGGCTGGAACTAGAATATGAACAACTATGTATAGACTAAATTAATTTCACTGCTAGACCCTCAGCGCTGTTTGTTAACCGTTGAACTAACGCCCATGTCTAATTTAAACTTATTCATTAATATTGTATGAGATTAGACTATACTCTGTGACGCCTTTTTGCTGCTTTCAATTTATTATATAATTATATATTCCACCACCTTATCAGCCAGCGGAGTTTCCACCGCTGCCATACAGTAATGCCACGACGAAAGCCGAGCGAGAAATGAGGGTAATGACCTCGAGTTGACTGGGTGGACACTGATAGTGAACCTGAGCATGAATACCCGTCGTAAGTCATGCCTTTCGTCTGGATTTTGCTCTCTCTCTCTCTCTTCTCTCTCTCTCTCTAAATAATACCATTTATAAAGCATGTAAGGTATAAGTCATGCCTTTCGTCTGGATTTTGCTCTTTCTCTCCTCACACACATACACACAAGTAATAACACTTATAAAGCATGTGAAACATATAGGAAGATATGAATTATGCTTTTGTCCTCTCTCTCTCTCTCTCTGAACCATGTCTGAGAATAGTATGAAAAATATGCAATTATCAATGACAATAGACAGTGCAATAGATGATCTTATGAGTTCGTAGCATGGATCGTTATTTAATGGTGCCTATAGAGGGCTGGAGAGAAGGGAGAGGGAAGGTGGGGGGGTAGGAGGAAGTGAAGGGGTGTGGTTAAGGAAGGGGTGACGCAAAAGAGAGAGAGAGAGAGAGAGAGAGAGAGAGAGAGGAGAGAGAGAGAGATGAAGTGTGGCTAATCCTCGTCCAGGTGGTCCATCCAGACACTATTTTATTCGAGAGATCGCTGTGAGAAACGAGGGGAGGTTATCCTGTCGTGTCGATCAGGAAAAGGACGAGAAGAGGGTGAGGATGATGGAGAAGGCGATGATGGAGAATCGCTTCCATGAACGGAGAGAGGAAGAGGAAGAGGAAGAAGATGAAGAAGGATAAGAGGAGGAGGAGGAGGAGGAGGAATGGCATGTCTCGTGTTGCATTGTTAGGAAAAGCGGGGAGTATTCGTCTCATCCATAGAAGATAAATAGAAAGGGCGATAGACGGAAGAAGAAGAGGAGAAGAATGGAGGAGGAGGGTTGACATATCAAGTGTAGCACTGGTAAAGAGAGAGAGATGGTTATTCCCATCCATAGACGAGACACTGAAAGGTCGAAATAAAAAAAAAAAAAAAAAGAGGAACAAGAAAAAGAACAACAACGAGAATATGAGGGAACCAAGATGGACATTTGGGAAAAAGAGGAAATGACGAAACAGCGAGAAAACGACGTTGGACCCGGGAGAAAACCAAAGAGGAGAGCCGATGAAAGCCATCGGGAAAAAGTGGGGGCGTCATCGTTTATTTCAAATTAATCGCGCCCATAACGGTCTTAACGGTCATCGGTCTTTCAAACAAATGCCAGCTTGCGATGCGCGTAACATTAGATCGCCTTTTCGTGAATAAACCGAATAATGTGATGCATTATCTCTGACCGCCACTTATGTAGCCGGGACTGACCAGGTCCTGTTGCTTTCAAGTTCAGACAACCTTGACTCTCTCTCTCTCTCTCTCTCTCTCTCTCTCCCGGAATCCATACCGAACGGGTTTGTTCTAGTCCTAGGCAATTGCTCGGGCCCCATGAATAGGTCACAGGTAAAGCTGACCAATAATCATATTTCTATAAATTACACTGCAATCACAGACTTGCAGCCGTAAAGGAAATATCTAATTTTATCGCTTCTCAGAATGACAGTTTCGGAGAAAATATAAGGAGTATTTGGATCAAGGGCACGTTTATTATTAAGTTTAATGATTTTCAAAAAAAAAAAAAAAAAAAAAAGGGACGAGGCTTAGAAAGCCACGCGGATGCCGGAGTGAGTGACACAAAACCAGGACACAAGAAATCGGGCATCTGCCGCGAGTGACCTCCTCCCCAGAAGTAATTGAAATCAATCAGGTGTATCTTTCACCTTTAAGGTAGGATCACCACTCGTATCTCATTCGATAGGTTCTCGGGTTCAAGGGAGGATTGGGAGGGGGGTTTGGGGGTGGGGGAGGGGGTTTGGGGGGTGGGGGGGGGGGTGGGGGGGGGGGGGGGGGGTTTGTCTGAGGGGTGGAGAGGGTGCGTGCAGGGTATGACTTGAGTGGGAGTAGAGGAAACTTGGAGATTAAACAACTACAAAAACCAGGACTCCCGAAAGATCACGATGGCGGTGTGGCTCTTGAGCCAAATGTTGCTTGTCAGTGACCACACCCGCATTCCTCCCCTTCACCAACCCTCCCCCCCCCGCCCCCAAACCCCCCTCCCATGTATGCACTTGTTTAACGATAACCTACTACTACCCCCACCCCCCACTAAGACCATCTCCTTACCTACCCAACCACCCCTCGTGCATACGCCCACAATCCAGTTCATTTACTTCCCGTAGCGCTGCCGCCAAAATAATAATAATAATAATAACAATAATAACAATAATAAAAATAAAAATAAAACAATAATAAATAAATAAATAAAAAGATCAGCTCTGATGTTCTTTAATGGCAGCTCTGCATACATCATTTCTCACGACCACGCTTGTTTTTGTTGTTCGACTGTGGTGGCTTTATAACAACACAGGTTCTTGCTTAGAGATTGCAACACGAGTCCTCTGGTGCAAATACATCTTTTGTGTACCTGGGTGTCGAACTTTGTGTTAGTGGTAGATTTCCGTCGAACGCACTATATTTCGTCACTGAGTCGTTTGAGTGTAATGTGTGATTTTAATCGGACGAAATACTTCTGCACAAATCCACAGATAAAACAATATCGCTGAACGCCGAGTTTATTGTTAATTCAGTATACTTTTAAATTGATGTATGCATTCCATTTCCTATGCATATAGTTTGTATGCATTATCCCTTAGCATATGTAACCATATCCTCTGCATGTATTTTATACACAGCATCATTTCTCACGTATGTTGTTTGTATGCGTGATCACATCTAATGTGTTGTCTATATAGGCGTCAATGTCTTAGGCGAAAAGTTTACATATGTGAAAGATTAGATGCCATTCCAAAACAGCGATCCATACAATTAGAGCTCTCTCCATAATGTAGGTTCTTTTGAGGGAAAATAATCTAAAATAGAATAGATAAAAAATAGTTACATTTCCAAACCCTAAACTGCAAGAAGAATCAATCATAAGCAACACATGAGAAGGAGAATCGATTTTTGAACCGAGTAGCCATAATACGACAATTACGTTCCGAATGAAAACATTTTGAATGAAAAAATGAAAAACAAAATCTCTCGTCAATTCCACAGATTTCCCGGAAAATGATATTGGATGGAGGAGGAGGAGGAGGAGGAGGAGGAGGAGGAGGAGGAGGAGGAGGTCGATTGCGGGACAGAAATTTTGTCCGAATCATTCTGGCGAGAGTCCTTGAGACCTCGAGACGGGCAGAGCAATATCGCTCGCAGGATACAAGTAGATACTCTGTCAGTTGGTGCGCCTGTCAACAAATCAGTCCTTTATTACGATGAGTCTGTCGATGACGGTATTCACTGAATGGTCTGAGATTCAGTCGTTTTTGTTTGTTTTCTCTCGTGCGGTTTTTTAGAAGCATAGTTGAACCAGCGGTTTCTTTAGTCTTGGTTGGTTACGTTATTCCAGAGGTCCTCAACAGGGCTCTTCTACCCCCTAGATAACATTTTCTATTATTCAGTAAGTTGGTTGCTTTATTCCAGAGGTCCACACTAAGGCTCTTCTACCTTCTATATAACATTTTCTTTTATTCAGTCTAAGTTGGCTAGTGGGGTATTCCAGGGGTCCACACCAGGGCTCTTTTACCCTCTACAACACTTAACCACAAGGGGCCACCCCATAGGAAGAGTCCGTGCTGACAAAAGGTCAACTAAAACTAAAACTGGGCGTCGCAAAGGCAAAGGTCATTGGCACCTTTATTTTTTTTATCAGTTATATACCAATGGTCAGCAAACAAAATGATAATCACATTTATTATTTACGTACCCATTAATAGCACAGTCAATTATAATCACACCAGTCATATAACCATCAGTAGCAAATAAAATGAGGATCACATTGCTTATATTTATATACCCACTAATAGTAAAGACAATTATTATCGCAACAGGATGTTTCCTGGATGAGGATCTTAAGAAAAATTGTGTTTATTTTTCGGGACTGTGTCTTTTCTTGGCCCTCACCGATACCCTACCACGCCCACCAATCAAGAGGCGGTCACTTCCTGGACGCTGGGGTAGAGTTTTGTAATACCCCCAAGCTAAACAACTATTCGGAGTTAAATCTCTTCTCTCTCTCTCTCTCTTCGTTCTCTCTCTCTCTCTCTCTCTCTCTCTCTCGTATAATTTATCTACAAGTCAAATGCATTTCGAATACCGGAGATTCCTATATAATTATATAAAAGTACAGGCACATGACACAAATATAATAATATAGCATATAAATATATATATAGATATATATATATATCTATATATGCATATATAGATATAATATATATATACATCTATAGTGATATATATATATATATACATACTTATAGATATAAGCTGTTCTAGAACGACGGGGTTATAGTCAAGAGAACATCTAAACACATTCAGCCTCCAAACTGCTGCCTTCCTGACCTATATATACATTTTCCTTGATGATTTGCTTCCAGAATGCGATGCCCTTTTATAATAATAAAAAGAAAATTAAAATTGTGGGAGGGGGAGATGAGGCATCAGGCCCAACTTTGATATATTCATGGGTAGGTGGGTAACTGCATATTAATCAAATAGAGATATGTTAAATTGCCTGACATTAGGAAGAAGGAAACTCCAACACAAGTTTTGGAGTCGATTGAAGTAGTAACTAAAGTGAGATGCCTTTGTAGCGGCTCCCAGATTAGGCCCCATAAATGAAAAGCAACAGAGCATTCTCTAAAAGGACTTCTGTTGATTCGTTTCTCATCCACTCGAAATGCTGTAAAAACATCAAGTATAAATACCAGCCAAAAGCTCATTTTTTTCTCTTATCTCTTCTTTAGTTCAGCTGCCCCACACACAAAGGTGAACCGGTGTGGTAAAGCGATTAGTCTGTAAAAGGCAAAGCTATGGCCGTAACTCTGTTGTTGCTAAAACTAGAAGTGTAAAAATAAAAAATAAAACTTGACCATCCCAATGAAGATCTAAACAGGAAGCGTTCCTTCATAGTTGGGGTGGTAGTCATGGCTGGAGTGTGACGTCACTGAATGACGTCATCAGCTGTTCTTTTGATTTTCAAAGAAATTACTATCATTTTCCGTGCACCCATACAGTAAAAAAAAAGTGACTGCATTTTATGAGCAAGTCGAGACGGCTTGGCCTAATTTAGAGACGTTACGTACCATGTCGAGACTAGTGGTGAGTGACCCTGACCCCGGGTTATTGAACGTTATTATCAACATCAAAGCAAGCACTCCCCGTAGGCGGATAGTGCCATTAGCGCAATTCGCGTGGTGCACTGTAGGCATTACTTAAGGATTTTAGCAGCGTCTCTTCAGGCCCTAGCTGCAACCTTTTCCATGCACTTCACTATACCTCCGTTCATATTCTCTTTCTTCCATCTTACTTCCCACCCTCTAGTGACTACTACGAGGTTTTCCTCCTGTTACACTTTTCAAACCTTGTTACCGTCAAATTTCCTTTTCGGCGCTGAATGACTTCATAGGTCCCAGCGCTTGGCCTTCGGTCTCGATTCTATATTCCCAAAGCAAGCGATGGAATTCAGCAATCTGAAAATATTTAGAAACACGACTCCGTCAACGTCCGCTGAATAAACCGTCCGTCGGGCTGTTTACCCGAAGGCGATGAAGCCATCTTGGGGGAATCTCCCAGTAACTGACGTACCGAAGTGATACGGTGGTCTGTCCTAACAAACACTCCAGAATTTTGTTTGGACTGACGAAAAGCCGCATTAGCCTCGTATCAAACCTTCCTGCTTGTGTAAGGTTCCGTGGACTTAAACAAGCATGCTACTCCAGATATCTTGGAAGATGTTTAGTAAACTGCAGAATTATCATGTTTATGCGCTGTGTGCTGCTTTCATTCACGATTTTGTATACGTTTATTCAGTGTCTGTCTTTCTCTATTTCCTTATTGATGATGTCTTCAAGTGCTTTGCTAACTGGTCGTTTGCAGAAGCATCTCACGCTTAAGAGGAGGTTGACAGAGAAAATAGTGAGAAATTCATGTTCTTCTGGACTGTGTTTAATCATTCATTTTTGGGGGCTTGTATAGGTGTATAATGAGAGAGAGCGAGAGCGAGAGAGAGAGAGAGAGTTTTTGTCGCAAATACCTCTAATTGATATTCATTTAATACATTTTTTTTATGAAATGAATATAGCCTTCAGTTTACCTTAGATACGTGATTGGGTTTCTTAGCTTTTCATCTAATTTTAATTTATGGAAATAAATTACACGTTCACCTTCACAAGTCCCCGAGTGTTAGTTCATAATTTCATAGGAACCCATACCTTTTTTTTTTTAGTTACCCTTAATATCTGAAGGACTACACTCCTTTTTTATATATACTACACCTATGGGTTAGGCAAAGGAACCTGTTTTTATATTCTTCCTTTTTATTTACTGTTTTAAGTGGAGCACTGTTTACGTCCTATGGGGCGCCTGGACAATATTTAGATAAATGAGAACCTTGGTGGCTTTGTTCACAAAAAAAAAAGGAGCTGATAAAATCGCCCCATTTTTTTTTCACTCATTCTTCCGTCTTTCATCATCGGTTCACTGGCTCCAGTCTGTCTCAGTCTTAGTTTAAGTCAAGTGTCTCATTTCTCTTCTGGTTTATGTTGAGGTCAGTGGGACAGATATTATAAATATATAATATACATTTTGACACATGCTAATGGATAAGTATATTATGCAGTATATGGAGTTACGTATAAGTTTGAAACACACACACCGCACATATAGTCTCAGTGATTGGGGGCTACTTAAATTGGAATCTTATCTATTAATGATATATATATATATATATATATATATATATATATATAAAAAAGTGTGTGGTGTGTTACGGCAAAATGGGATAGCCAATAATATAATTTTGCAATTATTTTGCCCTATATGTGTACAATTTGCAGCACCAAGCGCTGCAAATTACACAATAGGCAAAATAATTGCAAAATGTACACATTTGGCATACCTTGCGTAATATATATATATATATATATATATATATATTATTTATATATATATATATATATATATATATATATATATATATATATATATATATATATATATATACAGAGAAAATCAATGAGGGCCCCATCCTGCCGATAAGTAACAGTGTACTACCACTACTACCACCACCCCCCACTCCAGCAAAATGATGAAACAAAAACACAACAACGGTTGCTACAGCTACACAGCAGCTATTTATGAGAACGGTCCATAATGGTCCCCACGGCCACGGACCTCTAAATTTTAGCGGCCACCGCTCAACAACGCTAAGCTGGCGATATTTACAAGCATTATTTGTAAATATATATTTTTTTTTATGCCCCCAAAGTGAAAGGGCAATAACACAGGGCGATTGAAGCCGTTGAAAGATTTACATTTATATCATATATCTAGGTGTTAGGTTCGACGGTCCGTTAAGCGAACATTCGGAATAATCGCTCGACCGAAAGGCGATGCATTGCCTCTCTCTTTCTCTCTCTCTCTCTCTCTCTTTCTCTTTCTCTTTCTCTTTTCCAGTTCTCACACCCCTGCACGGGGTTCTCTCTCCTGCCTCTTCCCCACTTTCTTCAGTTCTCTCTCTCTCTCTCTCTCTCTCTCTCTCTCTCTTTTCTTTCTTTCTTTCTTTCTTTCTTTTGCACGTGGTCCGTTCTCCGTCGTTCCTATTCCTCTTAGCTATTTTATTCAGTTGGCTGTGATTTTATTTTTCTTTATTTTCATTAGATTCTATCATTCTATAATCTTATTTTAATTTAATCTCTCTTGGGTTTCATTGGTTTTTACTCTTATTTTACTGTATTTCGTGTTATTTTATCTTTGTTTTATTTTACTTAATCTTTCTTTTATTTGATTTCACTTTACTTTTGGTTGTTCTTTCGCCCTGTTTGAGAGTCACTCTCTCTCTCTCTCTCCTTTATTCTTTCTTTTATTTTCTCTTTTTTTTCTTCTTCTTCTTCCCACCTCCACCTGCCAGCTGGTCCCTTCCGGCTATGCAAATTGTTTCGCGTGTTTATTTCTTTATTGGCGGTGTTGTTTCATTCGTTAATCACCGACCTCTTCGTTTGGCTGTTCATTGGAAATTCCGAACTGGCCTGATTTCGTGTTTCCGAGCGGATTGCATTTGGGCGCGCTGCTGTCACACAGTTTTCTGATAATTATTCTATATGTATATTAATATTATATATATATATATATATATATATATATATATATATATTATATATATGTGTGTGTGTGTAAACAAAAATCTTCAGTCGACGGCACAATCAAACCCATTCATTCATTCTCGCCTCTAGTCTGTCAAGTGACATCTGCTTAAAATCCGAACACGTGAATGGAGAGAGAGAGAGAGAGAGAGAGAGAGAGAGGTACACTCAAGCACAAACTCGTAGGAGGAGGAGGAGGAACTGTTGTCGTTGTCCACGGGCATCCATATGGCCCTTGTAAAGCTCTTGACATTGCTCTTCTTATTTTTCTTCTTCTCTTTATCCTTCTTCTTCTTCTCTTTCTCCTTCTTCTTCTTCTTCTTCTCCTGTGCCTCGGAAACCGCTCTGTGTCCCAGCAGCAGCGTCAGGTGACGGAGGGGCGAGGAACCTATACCTACACTCTCACTTGGGCCAATTACCCCACATCCTGCTACAGGCAGCGATAGGCGAGGAAGGCTGGAGGACGGCTATCCATCTATCCTTCCATCTCTATCCATCAACTCGTCCATCTGAGCCTGTGGCGATTACACCTGTGATGGGGGCTATCCACCCCGAGGATGCCATACTGCTTCATGCTATCTAAGGTTCTTTAAATCTAGTTTTGCTGGTTATAGTATGCAAATTATATCTTTTTTTATGAAGCTTATCCATTTAATTTTTTAAAAATATTTGTTAAATTCTGTATTGGACTTCACTACAGTGTATTTTATACGAAATAAAGTATTTATTATTATTTTTTTATAATGTTTTAACAATGTCGTATAATTTGCTAGCTGGGCAAGGAGAGAGAGAGAGAGAGAGAGAGAGAGAGAGAGAGAGAGAGAGAGATAAAAAGGAAAAAATGGTGGGGGGGGGGGTACAGTGCCAGGTTGCCCCATCGCAAGAATCTTCGGTTAACTATGAAAGAACTTTATGACGTAAAAAGTAATATGATTGTACAATTAACACTGGATATCAAGTCAGTGACAGAGTAAGATTTCTATTTGACAAAATATACAATACATATCCATATACGTACATATTTCCATATGCACTACTGTATTCATACTCAATTTAGTACGACAGTAAACGAACATTCATCTATTCGTGCATTCGTTAAACGAATGGGTAAATCGCTCTTATGACGCTGTGTGTGAGAGAGAGAGAGAGAGAGAGAGAGAGAGAGAGAGAGAATCGTTATGCAAAAGTCACGCCGAATAAGGGCACCGGTTATAGTGCCCTTAAGCCACGCAAAGGGCGGGGCCCTTGGCGTAAGTAGAATGACCGTAATCTGCCCTTTTGACGTACTGCTTGTCTCCTTTGTTGAAGTCCAGAAAGACTGATGGGTGTGTGTAGAATGGAGGGTGGGGGAGGGGAGGGGGGGGAGTGACCCCCATGCCACCTTGGCACTAAGCATGAGGCGGCTGAAATTAACCTCCTTCATTCGCGAGGGTGAAGGTTATCTGTGAGCGGACCGGTTTCACTTTGATTCTTTTTTGTTTTATGTGTTTAGCATAGTGTTTTATTGTTTGCGTGGTTTTTTCTAAGGATGAATGCAAAGATTTTTTCTTTTAACGACGGTGAATTAGTTATTTAATGTTTTTTTTTTTCTTTAGTAGTTTTTAAATTGATTCTCCTATGGTTTTTTAAAGTTACACATGTCTATCCTAAACTTTTTTTAAACTTTGATTGCCGATTTGTCACTAAATATAAAATCAATTGGTTGCTGGGTCTAATTTTTCTATGATGTTTTGCCGTTAAAAAAAAGTTCCGGTTGTTTCTCTTTTACATTTTCTTGGATATCAGAAGTTAAAAAAAAATTATTAAGCTAATTATTCCCTTTACAAGTATGACTATTTCTTCTTATATTTCTTTCATTTAAATGCCACGTTCTTTAGTCCTTGCTCCTGTTTTGAAGTAAAAAGTGGTTTGATAATTTCACTGTCACTGTTTCTGAAAAATCATAAGATTACTTACAAAATAGAAAGGGATGCATAGACCTTGGGGAACGCCGTGTGCAACGTCCTAGGAATGCAATGTGTTCAGTATCTGCTTCTGTTTAACTTGCTGATGACAATGGCAGTCTTTGTGTTAACATACTTTGTTATCATAATAATTCCATCTCCTAACGCCTACGTTTTCACGTGCTAGATATGAGTATCTCTCTCTCTCTCTCTCCTCTCTCATCTCTCTCTCTCTCTATCTCCTCTCTCTCTCTCTCTCTCTCTCTCTCTCTCCTATATATATATATATATATATAATATATATATATATATATATATATTCAGTTGTATTCCACATGGGAAAAATGAAAATGGTATGTCTCTTAGTTTCGTATGTATGTTTTTATGTATATGTATAGTTATGTATGTAGAATAATCTCCTATATATATTTTTTATAATATCTATATATTATATTAAAATATATAATATATAATATATATATATGTATTATATGATTATATATACATATATATGATTATATATATTAATATATATATATATATTCAGGTGTATTCCAACATGGGGAAAAATGAAAATGGTGTCTCAGAAAATGCCCAAAACAGTTTTCGTATGTATGTATGTATGTATATATGTAATGTGTAGCCTCTCTCTCTCTCTCTCTCTCTCTCGCTAAGCTCTCTCTCTCTCTCTATCTATATATATATATATATATATATATATATATATATATGTGTGTGTTTTACACTGACTCTTCTCTCTGTTCACTACCTGAAAATATATGAAATCTGTCTGTCTCCAGTGAATCTAAGCATCACAAAAAAAAAAATGCCTAAATTTACCAGCCTCAAATTGTGGTATGCTCTCCTCCTCGTGGGCCATGTGTCCCCAAAGCTGGGTGTCCAAAATGCGAGATGCAGCAGCAGCAGCAGAGGGCCCTGGTAGACAAGCAGGCCGCGTGACGTCACTTCCTTATCATCGCCCCTTCCTTTGGTTTCGCTAAGTGGTAGGAATAAAAACGAGACTTTGTCACCATATTCTCTCTCTCTCTCTCTCTCTCTCTCTCTCAGCATATTTTTGCCTTCGCACATAAACAGTATAGACACAGCGTTTTATGCAAGGAACCAAACCAGAGTTGATAAAGAAATACCAGTATGTATTTCAATGATTATAAATAATATACATCAAACTACACAAGTATATAGTAAATATATACATACATAGACATACATGCGCATAAACACATACACACACGCACACATTTATATATATTGTGTGTTTATGCGTATGTATGTCTATATATGTATATATATACTATATACTTGTATAGGTTCATGTATATTATAGCGTGTGTGCGTTCTATAGTCGTCTTTTAGAGCTATCCATATACACTGATCAATGGCTGGTTACTTCAGTGCTCCTGAAAACCTCAAACTGAATGCCATCAATTTGTTGATCCTTTGTAGTGTTATAAAGCTGATGTACGTATACATATATTCTTTTAATAACAGTAGTAGCGTGTAAGTGGTGTAGGAGTAACTAACCAATGGCGGTATTTGGCTCTAACTAATTGAGATATTGCAGTGCATTCTATCTTTTTTAACAAGAAATATCAACCGAAGAAGGATAGTATTTTATACCAAATAGACAGAGATAAAGTAGTACACTTCACAATTGATAGTAATAGTAGTAGTAGCAATAGCTCTTGTTCCTAGCGTTCGAAAAGAAGAAGAAGAAGAAGAAAACCTTCATAGAGAGTATTGACATTTCGACGTTTCGGGAAAGCCGAGTTTCAGTGATTGAATAAGTTGCTCTCTTCGTCTACAAGTGCTGCTTCAAAGAGGGGAGGAGGAGTTGGAGGAAAACTCACTCTCTCTCTCTCTCTCTCTCTCTCTCTCTCTCTCTCTCTCTCTCCCGTCCCTCAAGCTCCGTCGCATAAATGTCAAGTGCCTAGATAAAGGTGAAAAAGCAGCTCTTTCAACTGACAGCATTATCATTGCTAACTGCGGATCACTTTTGGTGTTGAACGTCTTAATCGTATCTCAAGATTCTCGTTGTCAGTTAATAAAGGGCTGGTTGATTTGTAAGTATCATTCAGTGGCGTTGCAACAAAAGTGGTCAGCGATGCCCATTGGTGAAGGAAGAAAAAGAGAGAGGCCTCTGAGAAAAGGTTTTTCTTGTTACGGGAGATCTTTGTTGTTAATAATATAATAATAATAATAATATTCGGAGGGAAACAAAAATGTCATGGCTAAGGAGGAATTTTCTAACGACTGACGGAGAAAAGAAAGTAAGCAAAGGTTTACTCACTTCAAAACTGATTTTCGTAAACGAAAGCCTGGAGTTTGATTAGTGACCAAATAAAAATAAAACTCTTCAGTTATGCTCTCTCTCTTCTTCGTTTTTTTTAATATGAAACTTTCAGAAACCCAGCGCTTTAATTACTCGAGTGAACCATCTGAAGGTGGCAACGGAATGGACAGACATGAAAGTCAAAATCTTCAGTTCGTTTTTCAGGCAGCAGAAATGGCTCCTTCAGAAAGACTTTCAGAAAGTTGTTTAGTAGAAAGTGTCAGTGAAAATAACTGAAAATGTTAAAATGTAAGCTTTCAGAAAGTCCTTTTGTAGGAAAGGGCAATATAGTTAACAGAAAGACGAGAGTTCAACCTTCAGAAGGCAGCTTCTCCTAAGGAGAAAGTGGACTGACCAAGAAGAGTAATGTGAAGCCTTCAGAAAGTTCTTCTGAAGAAAGTGACAGTGAGTTAAGCAGAAAGACCTTCGGAGAGGCATCTTACAGAAAGTGACGGCGAAATCTAGAAGAAGAAGAAGAAGGCGAAGAGTCACTCTATCGCAGAACATTACAGGAAAATAAATTGTAAGACGAAAGTGAAACATCCATGACGTCATTTTCAAAGGAATTGGCGCTTGAATTATTGAAAACGACGAAAGCAAACCTTCTTCTTCTTCTTTCTTCTTCTTCTTCTTCTTCTTCTTCTTCTTATTATTATTATTATTATTATTATTATTATTATTATTATTATTATTATTCAGAGGTGAACCCTATACACATAGAACAAGCTTAAAGGGGCCATTGACTTAAAATTCAAGCTTCCAAAGAATATGGTAATCATTTGAAAGAAATTACCAAAGATAATAGAAAATAAAGACAGATTATACATTTAATTGAAGAAGAAGAAGAAGAAGAAGAAGAAGAAGGAAAGAGAAACCACCGCAGAAAGTAACAGTGAAACGAACAGTGGCCGGGCATTTGTGTCCTCAGGGCACAGGGCACGGTTCTCCAGTGCGGGGGTGGGGTAGGTGGGGGGTGACAACAGTCAAACACGAAATTGCGATACTTCTCCCGTGACATTTTTCCTTTCAATCTGTTGACATGATTCTTCATGAAAGGGCTTTTGTATATAATCTTCACTGTCCTTGCTTTTGTTATTCTATATATTTGTTGGGACACCTGTACACACACACACACACACATGTATATATATACTTCAAGGCTGAACAAATAAATCTTTCTTGTGATACGAATAAATTTATACTTGTGTGCGCACTTGGATTGTATACTTCTAGGTAGTTAATATGCATATTTAGTGTATATATAAAAGTGTACTTTTAGGTAGTTACATTAAATTACCATACTTATATATCTGCGTACATGTACATTAATTGTTATGCGCGTGTATTTATTAACAGACGTGCGTTCGTACAACCGCGTAACTACACTGTAAACACATTCGTGCGTTTAACTCCCTCGCGTGCGTGCGTGCGTGCGTGCGTGCGTGGGAGTATTTCGTTCTCACCGACACGTTTTCTCATGCGCGTATCTATCTTTCCCGTCTGCGTGTGACGTAAGGCGCGTAACCTGTGAAATAACACAGCCATGAAGAAAGAGCGAATCTCGTAAGAGATCATTAAAAAAAAAGAAAAAAAGAAGTTTTGGGGCATGGGCCACGCCTCTCTCCATTCGCAGGTTGCTTGACCTCATTTCTCGTTGACTCCTCTTTTCTTCTTATTCTTCTTCTCCTTCTTCCTCTTCTTCTTCTTCTTAGTTTTAATTGTTTGCTGATATGTGTTAATGTGTATTTTTAAAAGTAAGGTTTGATTAAATTGTTGGCTTTTTCACGCGCGCGGGCATGGAACAGGCATTCAAACATAGTACACACCATCCATCCTATATATATATATATAGATATAATTAATAATAATATTATATATATATAATTACTATATAATCATAATTACAGCTAGCTCCATCATACCCATATCCCCTCTCTCTCTCTCTCTCTCTCTCTCACCGGCATCAGGGAGGTCAAAGTCTCTGTGGTTTCATTGCCTGACCTTAAGGCCTGATACCAGTCAGCCGATATGCCACGTACCCAACGGGTTCCAGCCTCTGCAGGCTTAATAAGTGTCTCATGACAAACTCGTTCACTTCTTTGTGCTTTCAATTACGTTACAAAGGTGATCTTGTTCGCTCGGTAGATTTTTCTGTGGACCTCAAAAATGCTCTTCGGTTTTTCTAGTTTTTCAATTATTGTTTTAGATATTAGTTATTAGTACGTTTTTACTTTTTTTTTTTTTATTAATCTTCAAGAATTATTCGAGATCAGGAATGACGGCTAGATATTAGCTTTATAAATAAAGTTTAGTAAACCTATATTTATTAAAGAACGACCTGATTTTATATAATGCATATGGTATATATATACTCTGTATTTATACACATATAAACACTCAAAGTCATGGATGCAATAATGGAAGTCCAAGTTATAAACACACACACACACACACACACAGACACACACACACACACACACATATATATATATATATATATATATATATATATATATACACACATTTATGTATGTATGTATTGTATTGTATGTATGTATATATATATATATATATATAATTATATATAATAATTATATATACGAATATTTGAGAGAGAGAGAGAGAGAAGAGAGGAGAGAGAGAGAGAGAAGAGAGAGAGATAGAGAGAGAGATTTATGCAACAGGAAAAAATTTCATGCAAAAGTCGTGACTCAACAAACACTCCAGACTGTCATTTCCATCAATAGCCGGCTTAGCAAGAGAGAGAGAGAGAGAGAGATAGAGAGAAGAATAGCCGGGCACCCGGGGCATGCGGCGTGGCAAGCGCTCAACTCCTACACATCCGTGACCTCAAGAGTGCCAATGTGACCTTCCTCCTGACGGGCGCAGTAGATCCGCCCCCCCCCTCCCCACCACCACCGCCGAGACCAACCCATACACTCGTATCGTGATTTGCAGGTACAGAAATAGACAATGGGTGAGGAAACCTGAGTCGGCTTATTGTTCTCAGTCGCGTTTAAACGTGCACACGTACATCAATACGTACATGCATACATTAGCACTCGTACACACGTATTCTGTGCCTGGTTATCTGTCTTTCTCTCTCTCTCTCTCTCTCTCTCTCTCTCTCTCTTTATATATATATAATATATATATATATATATATATATATATATCTATATTATATATATATAGAGTTAGTGCGTATACAAAAACATTCAATGTGCACATAAGACTTGTGCATTAAAATGCGTTCACGTACAAGCCTACCATACGTACACAATGCAACAGTTGGGTGCTGCACAGTCAGACACAAGACTGATTAGATCGACAGAAGAACTGATGACAGTGGATGCTGAACGGCCAAAGTCAATCTGACCTTCCTCTTCCGTTAGTGGAATAATATTTTATTTTATTCCTTTCTAAATACATTTCATTTCATTCATTCATATTCTTTCACTCGATGAGTAAATTCATTGAGTAAAGAAGAGCAGTCGCTCATTTTTGACAACCTTGTTTGCACAAGAGGGTCGAGACACGAGGGCCCGAGATCATGAAAGTGCCAGAGGACTGAGGGAAACAGCGTTTGACCCCTGACCCCGATGTCGTGACATTTGCCCCCTTGCCCAGAGGCGCGTATACCCAGTCTCTCTCTCTCTCCTCCTCTCTCTCTCTCTCTCTCCTCTCTCTCTCTGCATATATATATATATATATATATATATATATATATATATATATATATATATATATATGTATATATGTATATAATTATTATATATATATATATATATATAAATATATATATATACATACATACATAACATACATACATACATACAATACATATATATATATATATATATATATATATATATATATATATGTATATATATATATATATATATATATATATATATAATATGTGCATATATGTATCCTTTTAGAAAATTTAGTTTGATTCTCTCTCTCTCTCTCTCTCTCTCTCTCTCTCTCTCTCTCTCTCTCTCTCTCTCTCTCTCAATACAGACCTATTTTCTACCCAGTAACGAACTCTACATATCACCTCCGCCGCTACTAATCGAACTCCTTTACTGTGAAATCAAACTGGATGCAATAGAGAAAAAAGAAATAGCTCGTTTAGCCTCTACAATATTATGTTTGTTCGTACGCTTATGTACACGTGTGCGTGTGTGTGTGTGTGTGTGTGTGTGTGTGTGTGTGTGTCAAGCCTAAGTTAGTTTAAGAAGTGAAGATAGGTCAGACATTCTTGGCACTGTATATTAAGATACATTTTGTAAGCTCTCTTGATTAAAGTGTCTGTCTCCTTCCCTCGATTTTTTTTTTCTGTCGACAGCAGAGCTGTCAGTGATGGTGATGCTTAGAGTGGCTGGCTTTTAAGTAATGCTTCATATTCTCTCTCTCTCTCTCTCTCTCTCTCTCTCTCTCTCTCTCTCTCTCTCATTTTTCAACCATATCTGCAGTTGTTATTTTTCAACCGTTTTCATAGTTATCTATTTATGAATATTTTATTATTATCATTTCCTTTCTGCTTTCCCCGTTTCCGATGGTCTTCATCCTTCTTTCCACTCCTTTTTATCAGTCCTTGTTGCCCATCCCGACCTTCGCCTCCCTCTTCGCAACACGGAGCTATTATCATTATTATCATCGATTGTTCCTTTCTTCCCGTTTCTCATTTTCGGGGCAAATGATGCCCCTCATTGCCCAACAGGCGCCCGCCTGGGTGTTGCTTCAAACTCTCCGACCGTCACGATTGCTTGCGAACCTCAAATGCCCCTCTCTCTCTCTCTCTCCCCTGCTTGTGAAAGCACTCGCTAGCCATTGATTGATGGTTTGGAATTTCAGTACTATTAGCGTTGCAGCTATTATGGTCATCCTTGCCAAAAATTGTGGTAACGGTTGCAACCAATCTGGGTTGAAAGGGAAATATATAATGTAGGGTTTATAAATAATGGCAAAATGCAAACTATACCAAATTTCCCTACTTGGTGATTTAGCTAATGGTCCCAACGTCTTGGGGTACCTACCCGAAGACAATTATGCCATATTAGTACGGATGAGACAGGCATGATTCTGTTTTCATATACTAAAATTATTTTTATTTGGCATCCTAATTCCGCTTCCAAATACGTCTTGGTAAATATTTTATGATCAGGGAATTTTGCTTTGCTTGTCAGATCGACGACATCAACGTATAACATTCGAGACTTGAAATTCAAGTCAGATCCTTAAATAAAATATTTTTTTTAGTAAAAAGGAATCATTCAGATCGAATCTTGTAAAAACGAGGCTACGATTGTGAATTCAAATCACATTATTAATACGTAAATAATCTTTCATAAGAATAATGAAATAATCTTTAAAAGACTGACCAAAAGTCGTAAGAATGAAGTAGTGCCCACAAGTGGGAGATCAGATCACATTCTCCATTAGTAAATATTCATCTAAAGAGAAAAAAATGAAAGAAACGAAGAACGGAATAATAAAAAACTAAAATCATAATGAGCAAAGCAACCGCTCGGAACTGTGAATTCAAATCACATCTTCAGAACTCTACAAACTACACCGAAAGTATTTAATAACAAAAGGAAATTAACAACGGGAAACGTGTCACTAACGTCAAAATAACCTTCAGTAACAATAGATTGTAACAAGATGTTCATTAAAAAAAAAAATAACTACCTAACGAATTCTTCGTGTATTTGGAATGACTGTTGTAATTTCTCTTTCCATTTCAGCCATATGCACCACACACACACACACACACACACACAAAAGAAACTGATGACGCAATCCTTAAGAGCTCTCTCTCTTTCTCTCTCTCTCTAGAAGTTAACGATTTTTATGTTTTTCGAAATCTCTCTCTCTCTCTCTCTCTCTCTCTCTCTCTCTCTCTCTCTCTCTCTCTCTCTCTCTCGATTTTCATAGTTTTTAAAAAGTATCGTTCATCTGTTGAAGATTAAGTTTTTCGAAATAGCCCTCTTCTTGATAATTATTATTGCTATTATTATTAGGGCTCATCCCTTTGTAAGAAGGCACTGTCGGGTATAACAGGGCTAAAGTAGACCTCTGAACTCTTTCTAACCAACGGATACGAAACAAAAAATCGAGATTTACAAAGAACGAATAGTGGCGCTGAAGTCTTACAACTCAAATCACATTCTTGACAGGTGAATGCTCGTTAGTAGCGGGGAACAATTAATATCAAAGTTACGAGAATGAAGCTAATCTACATATATGAATATGAGTCCAAACCACATTCTTTGATAGATATAAACTCATCTACAGTCTGGGATCATTGATATAAACAGCAAGAACAGAACTTGCATTCAAGCCATGGCATTCAAATGAGATGCTTCGGTAGGTAAATACACTCATTAATATAATGACATTATTAAGATTAATCAGATCGGATCATTAAGATCTAAGTTGCACGAATGAGGTTACGGTCCAGGCGTTGGATGTCGAGTCACATTCTTGATCGGCAGATATTCGTCAAGGAATGGTCAAGAATAAGAGTGAATTAGCAAGAGTCCAACTTGACGCCAAGGTCAAAGTAACCTCAGGTAATGTCTGGATTTGTGGAATAAGAGATATCCACACCAACCCACTAACCCAGACCCAGTAACCCACACGGCCACGCCAGGCCCCTTGCACCATTTTGTCGACTTTTTGTCAACTTTTTACCACACTTATCGGCAGTGATAAATCAGTGGTCCGCGCTGTCAGTTTAGCCTTAAACCAACCGTTCAAAAAAATAAATAAAAAATACAGAACCTGAAATACATAGACGAATTCTTGGAATACCTCGGAATGTCCATTCTCGTTTCTCTATTCATTTCAGATGCACAAAAACTCACTCTGCAAGTCCATGCGAGCTTTTGTTTTTCTCCTCTCTCTTCTCCCCCCCCCCCCCCCCCCCGCCCCCCGTCCCTGAGGACTGGTGCACACCCCATCAATCTATCTCTCTCTCTCTCTCTCTCTCTCTCATAGCTAGTTAATAGAAATTTATAATGTTTAAAAATAGCGTTTATCATTCTAGAGTATTTGTGTTTTTCAATAATAATAATCAATACTAAGAAGAAGAAGAAGAAGAATGAATATTACTATTCGTTTTATGCTAATGATGAGGGCGATAAAAAAAATTATTAATAGTGTTTATTGTCGCTGTTTTAAACGAGGTGCGGGGGGGGGGGGGGGGGAAAACGCGTTTGGCCCCGTGAAGTTTGGGGTGGGGGCGGGGGATTGGCCTACCAACCGGAAAAGTAGCAAATGCTTGAGGTATACAATGTATGGAACTGAAGGTCGTTCGTTTGTCTCCTTATTTCCCCTATATCGTATGGCTCGAAAGATAACTCATTCATTTCACTTTTCCAACATCCCAACATCGTCTTGGTGTGATGATTGGTTCCTCCTTTCGACAGGAAACTTATTCGACAGGAAACTTATTTGTCCTGTAGTTTATATCAATTTTTATTTACCGTGATCATGAGCAAATAGTGTGTAAAAAACAGTTTTTGAAACAGAATTTTTTAAATTGTAAAAGAACCAAAATTTTTTTCCTTTTTCTTCTCTATCTCTCCTTCTCTCAGTATTAACACGTACCACTTATAAATGTAATGACTAAAATCTCTCTCTCTCTCAGCTTGTACACCTTCTAACGGTGAATTACCGACCTGTAAATAAATACACGGACCATTTTCTGAACTATCGAAAAATCCAGTATGATTCTATTAACCTAGCCAGTGAATAGTACCTAGCTGTTAATCGACTGTGGTGCACCGCGAAATTTATTCCATCGCTACGTTAGTACCCACTCAGACTCGGTAATCCTCACCACACTGGTGATTTTTAAGACCTCTTCTACCGAATGACAAAAGACATCCCTCGACTAGCCCTCGCTACTATTAAATGCTCCCCAAGGGGCTAGGAGCCGTCAGTGCACCTCATGTGGTGCACTGTAGGCACTACTTAAGGTTCTTTGTACCGTCCCTTCGGCCCCCTAACTGCAACCCCTTTCATTTCATTTACTGTGCCTCCTTTCATATTCTCTTTCTTCCATCTTACTTTCCACCCTCTCCTAACAATTGCCTCATAGGGACACTGCGAGGTTTTCCTCCTGTCACACTTTTAGAATCTTTTTACTGTCAATTTCCGTTTCATCGCTGAATACTCCCTAGGTCGCAGCGCTTGGCCTTTGGCCTAAATTTTATTCTATTCTAATATTAAATGTACCCTATCAGTCCCGTAATGAGAAGTGTCGACATTTAATGATGCCCTGTCCTCGTATGTCAAGTTGGTAATAACGGAATGACAGGAGTGCCCCCGGGTATCTATATATACCCTGAGAGTATCCAAAGGTCCTTGGGCGTTCTGTCGCATGGTAAACCCTGTGAGAATGACCGTGGCTCTCTCTCTCTCTCTCTCTCTCTCTCTCTCTCTTCATCCAGCCATTGCTTTGCAAGTCATCCACCTTTCATCCGCTTCGTTATTGCTTTTGCAAAGCTGTTCTCTCTCTTTTTTTTTCTTTTCTCTTTCCTGCCTTTTTGTTTTATTATTTTCTTGTTCAGCTTTTTTCTCCCAACGTTTCTCTCTGCCTGAAATACTTTTTAGGCTCTGCTTATTTTTCATTCTGCGACTCGCTGTTGTTTCCCCTTGCTTTTCCGTTTATGCTTGTGGTCCTAATTCTTATTCTTCTTCCTCTTCTCCTTCTTTTTCTTCTTCTTCTTCTTGGCAGGACTTTGTGTTCAACGCAAGTCATGCCTCCTTGTGATTTAGACTTTTTTTTATTAACTGTATTTTTTTTATTTCATTGCCAACATCTACACTCCACCCGCAAGCCAGAACGCCCAGATGCTGGTAACAAACAGACAGACTGACAGAAAACAGACAGACCAAAGCCGACGGCTGAATTTTTAGCCTCCTGAGACCATATTTACGTCAGCGCACAGCTGAAAAAAAAAACGTGTTTTCACAGCCGCCATGCGCCAATGAAAACATCATTTTCTCTGTAGACATGCTTGAAGAAAATCTGGCTCATTTCCTGTCATTTTTCCTCAACGGCATTTTTTCTTTAGGTAATTTTTTTTCACGAGGTTATAAAGTTGTTTTTCCATTGTGAAGCATTTCCGATATGCGTCTGCAATACTCTTGAAGTCTGTTAGCGATGATTAATGTTGATGATGATGTGAAGTGGGACGCAAAATGAACAGATGTTTTGGTGCTTGCTGATGACGAGAAATGAGACATGATTAATAATGATAATATTAAATCATTTGCATTTTTCATTTAATACTATCTTGAAACCGCGTATTTTATAGCTGGACAAATACGTTGATGCCTATGATCATTTAGTGCACCTCAGCGGAACTAGAATATAAAATTTACGCCAAAGGCCAAGCGCTGGGACCTATGAGGTCATTCAGCGTTGAAAGGTAAGTTGAGAGTAATTTTGCACCGTGGAACAATTGTTAGGTGGAAAGTAAGATGGAAGAAAGAGAGTTCGAACAGAGGTACAGTGAAAGATTTAAAAGGAGTTGCGGCTGGGGGCCGAAGAGACCTTCAAGATAATGATGCCTACAGCGCACTGGGTGCGGTGCACTGACGACACTATTTCGCAAGGGGTGAGTAAGATTTTAAAATTGCGCATCAGTACCAGAGTGTCCCTGACGGATGTGTCCAAGTACCCGACCTTGCTTTTTAAATAGAGGGCCTTCGCCCCCCTGCCAAAATCATTTCTTAGGGATTGTCTACAAGGTTTCTTTATTGTTTTGTCCTTTTTTTTTTTTTTTTTATTTTGTTAATGCATCTTTTGTTACGTAAGGCATTCTGGGAATAAATTATGAGCGAGTGGCTCTGCCAAATTGGAGGCTTTTGCGTGCGCGCATGCTCGCTCGGCTCAGAGGGCCGAGTTACATGGGAGTTGTTTAGACTCCCAGAAATATCTAACAATCCTCATATTTTGAATATAATATATATATATATAATATATATATATATATATATATATATATTATATATAAATATATATATATATATGTGTGTGTGTGTGTGTGTGTATTATAATATATAAATATAAATATAT
>NC_087204.1:26138700-26146200 GCF_015104395.2 Macrobrachium nipponense | reverse complement strand
AGAAAACGCTCTGGAACGACCCCAAAACGAAGACGTAACCTAGTCGGACCACAGACCAGAAAACGCCTTAGAACGACCCCAAAATAAAGACAGAACATAGTACGTCCACAAACCAGGAAACGCCTCTGTAACGACCACAAAACAAAGAGAGAATCTCGTCCCATCGTACAATCACAGAGCAAACCTTTCGTCCAGTCTTCATCCACACCGACATGCCGTTGAGAGCGCGGGTGACGAAGATCATGACTAATGACGTAGAATTGACTCTCTCTCTCTCTCTCTCTCTCTCTCTCTCTCTCTCTATACATTAATTAATCGTATTCTACTTTTATATTTATCTTTTGTAACATATGAGAATTCGATATGTGGAACCATTCTCGTAAGGTCTTTAATAATAATAATAATAATAATAATAATAATAATAATAATAATAATAATAATGGCATTCTGTATCGCGGACGGTAGCTAAGCAAGTCTATGACCAATAGTTGGCTTATATTTACTAACATTTAGTATTAATCCGTTGCATATATTGTATATGTACTGGATTTTAAAACAGTGCAAAATATATAATGTAAAGAATAATAAAATCGTAGATGTAGCATGAAGAAAAATTTATATACACTTAATTAATTAATGGGGATAATGGTGTATATATATATACACACACATATACCTATGTAAATATATAGTATATTCTATGATTGTGTGCAAACAATATATTCAAATTAATATGTAAACAAAGCATCTGACATGTACTACTTAAAGTACTAAAACAAGCATTGTCGACATACCCAAGGGCATGCAAGCAATCTCAAGAACCCTAAGCGCTTGCATTTTATTAGTTGACATAAAGAGATGACGTGGTCTCCATTACCGTGACCGTAAAGAAAGGAAACGCATTGTATCCACCCGTTACGCAAACATACATTCCTCGCCGTTCGTTCGCTAACAACGCCCGATCGGCCTCGTTCACCTTGCTGCCGTCTCAAGTGACTGTTTTTAGGCACTGACACGGGACGTGAAAAAATACATCCACAAATCTTATTTCCGGCCTCGCTGCTGGACCTTGGGAATGTCGGAACTTCTACGGAAGGACGCGTTCCATGGTCCCCCCCCCCCCCCTCCCCTGCCGTTTTTTTTGTTTTTTTTTCTTTTTTTTTTAATAGAAAAGTCGATCTTGCAAGCCACTTTTTTTCCCCTAATAGGAAAGTCGATCTTGCAAGGCAGGTTAAGTCTCTGTTGAATGGGAACTGCAAGTCATGCAGTTTGCTACGCACACACAAGCTGTGGAACGAAAAGTGCAAATGACAAGAAGTTTTTCCGTTACCGCCTGCATGTTGCTGAACGCGCTTAATTAAGTTACACGGCAACAGTGTGGATTTTTCTTTTTTTCTTTCTTTTTCATTTTTTTTTGTCCTCGAATATTTACTTTTTTTGTTACCTTGGGACCATTATTCGGAACTGTACTGAAGTTTTGTTCTTGTTTAGATTTAATATCTCTTCCCGTTATAACCATGAATGCGGTAGTTACAAGAAGCCTAAACTTTGAAAGAAAAAAAATATATTAAAAGATTCATCCTTGAAATAGTTCAGTGAGTCAGATTTCATCATAAAAAAATATTCGATAGAGTGGACAATATTAAAATATCTTGGCACCGTTACTGAACTCGGTTGCAGTTGTTTTAAAACATCTTTTGGTTATTATTCAATATATATTGGAACTGTATAAGTTGTTTCCGTTTCTTATTGAATGCAGTCTGCTTCTTATTTTGTGATTTTACACGTCAGAGAGAGAGAGAGAGAGAGAGAGAGAGAGAGAGAGAGAGCGAGATTTACTAGTATTATTGAAAAAAGCCAAACAAAAAATTAAAAATAGAGGGAGAGAGAGAGAGAGAGAGAGAGAGAGAGAGAGTTAAACTAGTTTTATTGAGAGCCAAACAAAAGAAGATTTTTAGAGAGATAGAGAGAGAGAGATTTTTACTAGTAGTTAATTGAAGAAAGCCACAAAAGAAGAGAGAGAGAGAGAGAGATAAGAGAGAGAGAGAGCGAGAGAGTAGAGAGTTTACTAGTTTGTTGAAGGAAGAGCCAACAAAAGAATAGGATAGAGAGAGAGAGAGAGATGAGAGGAGAGAGAGAGAGAGTTTACTAGTAGTTATTGAAAAAAGCCAAACAAAAAAATAGAGGGAGAGAGAGAGAGAGAGAGAGAGAGAGAGAGAGAGAGAGTTGACTAGTTATTGAAGAGCCAAACAAAAGAAGAGAGAGAGAGAGAGAGAGAGAGAGAGAGAGAGAGAGAGAGAGAGATTTTACTAGTAGTTATTGAAGAAAGCCAAACAAAAGATAGAGAGAGAGAGAGATAGAGTTTACTAGTTATTGAAGGAAGAGCCAGACAAAAGAATAGAAGAGAGAGAGAGAGAGAGAGAGAGAGAGAGAGAGAGAGATTTTAGAGAGTCTACTAGTTATTGAAGAAGAGCCAGACAAACGAATAGATTAGAGAGAGAGAGAGAGAGAGAGAGAGAGAGAGAGAGAGAGAGAGAGAGTTTTTGTTATTCCTGTAGGGTGGCATAGGTGCTTCTGTAGTTGATATGCAGGTCATACCGGGATACGAATTGGGATGGAATAAAGTTTCAAGAACACAGAGAAATAAAAATGAAAATTCTTTGTACCAGATTCCCATTCGCCGTCTCTTGACCTTTTTTTTTTTTTTTTTTTTTTTTTTTTTTTTTTTTGTTTTTTTTTTTTTTTTTTTTTTTTTTTTTTTGGCTTTTAATTGGTTTTAATTCAGTTCCAACGTATTTTATACTTGTGATTCCTTATTTTCTCATTTTGATTTAAATTTATGATTATCTTTTCCCCGTGTTATTACGTTTCGTTATTTTTTTTCTTTCTAATTTGTTAATTATCTTTTATATTTCTTCCCTCCTTCCTCCTCCTCCTCCTCTCCTCCTCCTCCTCCTCCTCCTCCTCCTCCTCCGCGAAGCAAACTTCCAAGCAAAAAAGTGCCTGCGTTTGTGAAAGTAATGAAAAATGAAAGCAGTAAAGTTTGAATTAAAGTAAAAATTAAACATCAAAAATACCTAGATGAATAAAACAGCTGCTGACGACGAAAAAAAAATAAAAAGAAAAATAACAAAATAATCAAACCATAAAAAAAGAATCTAGACATAAGAAACCTGCCGACAAAAACAAAAAAAAAAAAAAAAAAAAAAAAAATTAAAGCGATCGTTGCAACTTGCAAAGTGACTCTAAAGTTGCAGTGTTTCCGGAAGTGTGACTTTGGAGAGGAAATTCGTCAAAAATCCCAAATTGCTTTTCAAGAAGAAGTCGTGTGATCATCCCGCAAAACCTAGAGGAACGATCCTCTTACAGGCGAATTAAGATACTACTTTTCTTTTAAACATCGTCTGAATTGAAAGTAAGCTACTTATGTGTTGATGTTCCTGTTGCTTTTTTTTTTTTTTTTTTTTTTTTTTTTTTTTTTTTTTTTGTTTTTTTTTTAGTGTGACACTTTTTTTTCCAACTAAACAAACTTCTTTTTTTTCAGTTTTAATTTTTTCTTAATCACAACAGTAGGCTTCGCCACTTTATCGCCTGCGTAAAAAGATGTTAAATTTTTCATATTTACGTTATTCGCTAAGGAATCTTGAATTTTAAGTCAGTGGCCCCTGTGGGCTTGTTCCATGTGAGTAGGGTTCATCTTCTGAATAATAATAATAATAATAATAATAATAATAATAATAATAATAATAATATAATAATATGTCTTATTTTCTGTCTTTTAGAATACATTTACACAGTTTGTGTATATATATATATATATATAATATATATATATATATATATTATATATATATATGTATGATATATATATATATATATATATATATATATATATATATATATATATGTATGTATATATATATATCCCTCTGCCTTTAGGTAGCCCTTCGGCTCTTAAGTAAATCGTAAATAAATGTTTTGTAGGGATGCTATACAATGTTTATCTCGAAAAATTCTGAATTCCTGCTTAAGTTGCAGAGGGACGATACAAAACATTTTTTCATGGAAAGCTGTTAAGGCGCACATATTATTATTTTTTTCTTTAAGGTCCACAATGATACACTGATGGAAGCAGTAGTGATTTTTTTTTTTTTTATTACTGCTTCCATCAATATATTATCGTGGACCTTAAAGAAACGTTAACTTGTACCCTCGTAATTGAGATTGCCACCCATTATTATTATTATTATTATTATTATTATTTTATTATTATTATTCAGAACATAAACCCTATTAATTTGGATAAAGTTCACCAAAGGGTAAATTGACTCCATATTCAAGCTTCCAAAGAAAGGTAATAGGAAATACAGAAAGATGAGATTAGTTATCAGAAGGAAAAAAATAAATTTAATAAACGAACGAATAGATGAAAATGGAAAGTAAATTATCAAAATAAAAGGAGAATTGGGTTAGGGTCGTGATGCGCTCATCTTCGCTTGAACTTCTGATGTCTAGGCCAGTCCCTTACGACGCTCCTGATTGTCTGTCCAATCATAGGGCTGAAAACTCTCAGTCTCTCTCGAGAGTTCACATAAGCAGATGTACGTTCCACCTCTCCTGAGGAATACTTTCGAAAGACTTATCCCTCAGGGAAGGAGAAACATACATCCTGCTTATGTGAACTTTAGAGAGACACTGAGAGTTTCCAGCCCTGTGATTGGCTTACCAACAGCCAATCAGGAGCGTCGTCAGGGAATAGCCTAGACATCAGATGCGCCGTTGATGTGAATTTACTACAGAGGCCTTATTGGCCCAGCAGGCCAGGAGACTTACAAGAGAAGGGATGAATAATAATAATTATAATAGGAGAAAGATACCTAAATTTATATATGTAACAAAAAGAAAACTGGCAAATTTGACCTTGTGGGTCTGTTTCTCCTCCTATCAATAACAATGAAGAAAGCGAAACTCAAAGCAAGTTTGAGCTAAGAAAGTCAAAGGACAAAGAACGAAGGCAGTGTGCAGATGTGCTTTTATCAAGCAAACAACGCCAGCAGTTCTGTAAACACCCAAACATTGTACATCCAACGATCTCAAAAGGCACGCTGTATGAGGATTCTAGGATGGCAGGATCACACTGTGTGTTGATCCTTCAAGTGAAGTCCTAGCCTCTCCTCTTCCACTTTCTCCAAACAGAGCGAGATTCTTTCTTACCGCAGGGTCTTCAAATTCTTATTCTATCCTTCAGCTGAGTCCTGTGATCCTGTGCTTTCTTACTCAGATCCTTCAAGCTAAGTTGTTGCCTCTCCCAATATAGTATTTGCCAGGAGAAATCCTGCCTACACTATCACACCCAACATTTTTCTAGACTCTCTAGATGAAGTATTACCACCCCTCCATAGGACTCTTTAGGTCGAGTCCTATGCTCTCCTACCCCAGATTCTTCAAGCCGAGTCCTACGGTCTGATGAGCCGCCCACCCTCCCCCTCTCCAAAGATACTTGTAACACGTCCGCCATAACCTCCCAAACTTTCCACCCTCTCCCTGAGCCTTTTTAATTAGATCCTTTAGGCCGACTCCTATGTTCTCCTACCCCCAGATTCTTGAAGCCCAAGTCCTGCGGTCTGATGAGGTCACTGCCACCCCCCCCCCCCCCCCTCCCCCCCCCCCCCCTTCCCACAAAAAATGCGGCCGTGCGAGCAAGCAATCTGCTTTCAACCCAATTTTTGCGCGCGATCGCAGCTTGTCCCCCCCCCCCCCCCCCCCCAAGCCCCCCCCCCCCCCCCCCTCCCCCCCCCCCCCCCCCCCCCAACCTAACTCCCCCCCCCCCCCCCCCCCCCCGCAACCCCAGAAACTCTCTGAGCTTTGATGATATATTCGACAGATCGTTTTCAATTCACAAATCACATCCAAACAACCTTCCTTCGCGCGTACCCAGTTTATTTGTTAGTGTGTGCGTTGCTTTTGTTTATTTGCTGGATCCACACTTTGGGATTCCACTTTCCTCCTTCTTCTCTTCTTCTTCTTCTCCTTCTTCTTATTCTTTTTTTTAAAGCCCCTGGGATCCTGGAGTGAAGAGGGACGATGAGTGGGCCAAATTTCGCAGCAAATTTGGGACTTCTTAGAGACCCCCTTCAATTCCTCCTCGGTTCGTGTGACACAGGCACACACGCACACACACACACACAACACACACACAGACATATATATATATATATATATATATATATATATATATATATATATATATATATATATGGGCCTACGGGTGGCATCGGCGTCGGGCATTTCTAGTTGGGTCACACATCCAAGCAATGATCATCTCTACCTCGCCAAGAACAATCTTATTTCATGTGGTAAAGAATAAATCCTCCATTGGGTCCAATTAAAGATAAAAATGGAGTATAGAAGGAAATACATCCTTCAGTGAGAGAGAGAGAGAGAGAGAGAGAGAGAGGAGAGAGAGAGAGAGAGAGAGAGAAATTAATTAAGGAAAGAGAACTAGGATGAGAACTGTAGAAGATACAACGTGGTCACGATGAAGCCAAGCCTCCCCTAACCCGTTTAACAACCTACCCCCCCCCCCCCAAATCGGAACTTGAGTTATGCAGTCTTGACTTCGTAAAGATCAGATTATTGTTATCGATGTGCCAGAAAAAAAAAAAAAAACAAAAAAAAAAAGAAGCCGCGACCACTTCTGGACAGATTGATGTGCTAACCACTTCTTGCTAGCCACTTCTCTCTTCCCGTATGTCGACAGCTTCAGATAGTAGCTGTGTGGTACTTGTCTGTCTGTCTGTCTGTCTGCCCTGTCTTCCTGTTGCGTTTGCACGTCTGATGCCCATCCGATAAAAGGGGGATTCTTACAAAAGCCAGTAGATATGTAAACCTCACCTTGCATATAATATAAAAATGGAAATGGTTTGATATCATTTAAAAGGCAGATTTCATAATTTTTTTTAGCACCACTTTCGACCCGCAGTATAAACATGGAAAAGTTCTTTTTTTTAAAACGCAAAAAATATATGAATTTTCGATTGGCATCACATTTTTAAAAGCGTATTTGTTTACGCCTACGATTACTTGCACGGTTCCAAAACGCTCTACAGAACCGCATTGTTCTGACTGTCAGTGTTACTGTTCCAAGTGAACAAAGCTTGTTCGTATGTAACAAGCTGGAAATACTATTCAATTTCTCAAACATTCTTTCACATATCTGAACAAAGTGAGAATAAAGGGCCACTGTCCAATGAAGGAAACAAATTAAAGTTTACATCTTTCCTAAGTCATTCATTTCAGTTCTCGAGAGAATAGTAATTCCTACACTCGACCTCAAGAAGACCCTGAAACAAGAAAAAAATGAAGAAGAAGAAGAGGAAGAAGCAGAAGAAGAAATAACAAGGAGAGGGAGGAGAAGGAAGAAGATGATTTATCGAGGAAATAATGAATGTACAGAACGAAATATAGAGCAGAGAAAGTGGTCAAAGAAGAAGAAGAAAA
>NC_087204.1:26128700-26131200 GCF_015104395.2 Macrobrachium nipponense | reverse complement strand
CATACACTCACGAATATTATGTTAACACTGACTACGAACGAGTCATATATAATGCTATTTTTTAACCTTTCAGTCAGATCTATTTCTTGTATAGAACAGTTAATTCTCTCAGTGACGTCAAACAGCAGTATTTTTTCCCTAGTAATTTTTTCCCCCTCTATCGCCAGTATCATGATAACATGACCAACTGAATTTAAGTTTTCGATTAATATTGTCCGTTTCGATCTCTCCATCAATAACAAACGCTAACACGCACACACACACACACACACACACACACACACACACACACACACAGACAATACAGGTTGGATTATGCTAAGACTGCCTTCGAACAATATAGAATGTTATTTATTCGACTGTCGCTCAGATCCATTTCTTTTATAAAAAATTAATTCTATTAATGACGTATAAAAACTAGTATTTCTTGCCTAGTAATTCCATTTCTTGGCCGAAATGACTAGAAATATACCAGACGTACCAATTCACAGACGCTATCTGGTCCCTCGTGTTGCAATTTTGCGACTTCGCACGCTGAGGGAAGAAGGCCATATTAATGAGAGAGAGAGAGAGAGAGAGAGAGAGAGAGAGAGAGAGAATGCTCGTTTGCTTACTCAAGAAACAAACGGCTTCAGCTGTTGCCCGGATTCCTTTTTAAAAGTCACTTGCTAATTTACTTAAGTCCCCCTCCCCTCCCTTCCCCTCGACCCCGTCACCAAGAGGGTTCCTTTTGAGACAGCCAAATGGCATAGCTTGCATGATAGCTCGTGAATGGAGATGGAATAGAGATTGATTGCAAACCTGTTGAATATCGTGAGCTATGTTTACCCTTAACGATTAATTCAATGAGCATACATACAAAATAATGGCTGTGTGTTCTCGTGATTTCCTACTGACAGAAAGTGACTGACACAATCACTCGGGGCCAGTCGTCAATAACGATTATAAGAGGTTAATCGTCTCGTCACTCATTCATGTTATAAATTAGTCATGACATTTTGACCTTCGGTATTTCACATATTTAAAACTATCTGCACGATTTCAACGCTCAGAATATGAAGTCATTTTCACGCTAGTTACCCCATTCACCTGATTATCACGAACTTGCATACAAGTCATATATGTATAATGAAGACTGTATACCACTGTGACGCCGAATCTGCAAGTCGTCAATGAGCAATTAGGATTAGCATTCCAATGTCCCATCATTACCGATTGTCATTTCCTTCGTCAATCGTTACTTTGTTGTGAAGACTCTTAACAGCTTATTTACGTTGGTTTTTCTCTCTCTTTCCAGGTAAGGACACCCAAATGACGTCAGGCTCTGCGAGGTGGTGAGTTAAGGAAAAGCTGTGGTTTTACTAATAGGTAATTCTCTCTCTCTCTCTCTCTCTCTCTCTCTCTCTCTCTCTCTCTCTCTCTCTCTCATATGCACACGTGGTGTTTGGTCTGAATGATATCAGATTGTACAAGAGTGAAGTAGGAAAGATTAATGTCTGATTTATTCTCTCTCTCTCTCTCTCTCTCTCTCTCTCTCTCTCTCTCTCTCTCTCTCTCTGTGGGAATGAATCACGGCTCCCACATACATCCATAGTTTTGAGTCATGTGGGTAAACATTTGAGTTTACAGAGAAAATTTCCCCAGTAGAGAGTTAATATTTCCTACCTTCAATTACTTAACAATTATTCTTCTTTGGTTTATTTATCTATTTTATTTAGCAGTATCATTCCCTTTTTATTCATTTCATCAAGTTTTCAAAGTTATGATTAGAAAATGGAGTTTTCTGAGGTATTTGAGAGGAACATTTTATAGTTAGTTTTACAGCCATCAAAGGACCCTCTCTTTACATTTAACAAAGACAACAGTTTCTAAGTCTTTTAGAGTAAAGGGCGCTTCAACAGTAGCTGGATATTGAATCTTCAAAATGAGGCTGCTTCTTTCTTCACAAAATTGTCCCTATTTGGTGTCCACTGCTAAATGGTTCTTCAACACACTCTTCCATCTCCCTCGGTCCAGTGCATCCTCCTCCTCGCTCAATCCTAACTCCCTCATATCTCTCCTCGCACAGTCAATCCAACGCAATTTTGGTCTACCTAACCTTCTCCCACCTGGCAGTCCCATCTCCTTATCGGGTGGTCCTCCTCTCGTCTCTTTATATGTTCATACCATCTCAATCTACCTTCCCTCACCTTGTTTGAAGCTGGTGCTATTTTGAGAGTGCCTCTAAATGAGTAGCACGCACTAATTTAGGCGGTATAGACAACAAGATGGTAAAAATTTCCTGTTGTATGTAGTTTATAGAAAGAAACCGAGAAAACAAATGAGAAACACTGAACGAAGATGAACGAAACCAAATGAGAGAAGTGGACCTTGACCCGTGGCCAGACTCGGCTTCATGACTATCCTCTGTTATTCTTGACGCCGTATTTTTTGCGTAGTTGCTCACAGACAGATTAAATATATATATAAAAAAAAAAAACTCAACCGGGGTGTAAACATA
>NC_087204.1:26083700-26123700 GCF_015104395.2 Macrobrachium nipponense | reverse complement strand
TGAATGCTCTCTCTCTCTCTCTCTCTCTCTCTCTCTCTCTCTCTCTCTCTCTCGTAGATTTACATATCGGCGCCGCCACTTGAATTCAGCGCTGCCGTCATTTATCTGGTACTTGACCTGAACTTGATAGGACCGTGACCCGGGCACCCCTTGACCATACATAACGGTGATGTACGGCCCCATAATTTTGGGCAAACAAGAGCGCCGCCTCTTCCGCCCCTCGACAATGCCCCATCAGGGCATTGCTCTTGAATTTCGCACAGGACGATTTACATTCTTCGCTTCTCATGAGAGTACCTGGTTATGCGGAGTGAGGCATTGGTTGGAGATGGGGGGCGGGGGGGGGGGGCGGGGGGGCGGGGGGGGGATGGGGGGGGGTGAAGTACTATATGTAGAATACGGGCGCGACCGTGCGCGCGCACACATAAACATATATGTGCAAGATATATACTGTGTATATATATAGATATATATATATATATATATATATATATATATTATATATATATATGTGCGTGTGTGTGTGTGTGTGTGTATAAGTTGAGTACACTCGACGACGTCAATAACCTCGTCGTTGCAACGCCAGTAAGAACTAACAAATCAATCAATCAAAATGTGTACGCTCGAATGTGATGTTACAGTACGGGCTGGTCTGTGAGCAAGAGCCCGTTCTGGCATAAGGCCAGCTTAATCTCGAACAACATACAGTACCAGAGAAAGGTATAGGATATGACTTGCATCAGCGCTTTAATTACTTTGTCGTCATCTTCTTCTTCTTCCTTTTATTTGGCTTATGGAATGAGTAGACTCTGTAGAGGTTATGCTTCACTTTACGTCATATTTGTAAGTTTTTCTGGAAATTCAGTGCCACAGTTATTTGGGTTCGTCACAACGACTGAAGTATCTCGTTTATTTTAATGGCCTTCTTTCTGTTACATTGCAAAGCGGGATTTAATCAAATTAAATCCCTGCGTTAATTCCCGTTTTGATCAAAATAAAACTTTTCATCATCGAGTCACATACAAAGCAATGGGGGGATAAAAACGTCATTCAACTTAACGAAAGGCGTTTGAATTTGCTCATGCATATTTGAAAGAAAAAGCAAGATCAATTAATTTTGCTAAAACATTGAATCATTGCAATCAAAAGATATTGGTCAAAGAAAAGTTCCAAGTCTTATGAATTATTTCCCAAAACTGTCGGTCAGTACAAACCAGTATTCCCACCACATACTTTTAGTTTATTATCTATTTAGAATTGTAAAAAGGTGGCATCCGGAGCCAAAAAAAGTAATAAAGTAATAGGCGGTTGCCTAACCCCATTTTCAGACGCCAATTACTCTCTTGACATTTCATCGCGGTTATACCAGCGACTCTTCACGGGAACACCCAGAGAGAGAGATTACTAGTCATTGTGGATAATTATGATGCAGTTATCGACCCCCCAGCCCCTTCACGGCTCAAGTGGCGACTGTTCCCGATCAAAAGCAACTGGGATTGATAACCCGAGAGATGAGGAGCGCCTTTTAGAAAAACCTCGGGGCAGTAAATTCAATGATGGAGTGTTTAGATGTCGAGCAAAATGAATGGTTTGAGATGCTTCACGACTCCCCGTAACTCTAGATGTTTGAGTTACCCATCACGGCCCAGAACAGAGACGGCGCGGCAGGCGGAAGTTTGCTGGAACCCAAGTCGAGGATGGCCGGCGATCGTAGCAAGATTCGATTCGACAGAATGCGATGCTTTCAGAGATTAGTATAAACAGAGCACCATCTCCAATCACCCCCCCACCCCCAACCTTCAGAGGGCTGATTTTACTCCTCCGAAAAGTGGAGAGCGGTGCCACTGTTAGCTCCGCTTCTGTCTGAGCTCTGAATTCTTCAGAATAGATTTCAAATATCCTGACGGGTTAGCATTGAAAGACCAGGACACGAGTCTCAGTTGGAAAGGTCAGGAAAGAAATGCCTCCTTCTTGACCTGGCTGACGACACAGAATAGTTGCTGGAGGAGGTAGCAGTTTCTAGAAAGATTAGGAGATTGCAGCACAGATAAGCTTATTCGAAGCCAAGGCAGGCAGAAGGCGAATGCAAAGGAATGTCCACAGCCAACTGAGTGACCAGCGGCCCTTGACGTACGGATGGAGATGAAGACAATCAAGTAAATGAGAGTTCCTTGTCTAAGACACACTGAAGGATATATACGGGTATAGGAAGCAAGTAGAAATTTTAGGATGAAAAATAACGAGACTTCTGCTTTTTGTTGAAAGATCTTGATAGGGATTTGGTAGAGAGAGAGAGAGAGAGAGAGAGAGAGAGAGAGAGAGCTTCTCTGTCTTATCTCATTTAGTGGTCCAACATAATGCTCCCTCAATAACGCAGCTCTCCCTCCCCCTTCCCCATCTCCAGCCTCCTCCTCCCTCCTCCCTCCCTCCGCGCATTCTCATAGGCCCTCGTTCTTGTCGTGAACCAGAAGCCCCTTTCTGAGGACCTCTGGCCCAGAGGCCCTTGACGTCCCCTGCACTCGAAACCGAGTTTCCTTCTGCTGCTTGACCACACAGCCTTTATGCCGTCTAATTGATGTCCGTGTACCGACAATTAATCCTGACGACGCGTAGGATGCCCCGACTTGCGAGGGAGGTTAGAATTTCAACCCTAGGATCTCCCACCCCCAACCTCCCCATTCTCGAACGTGCATCGAGTTAAGGGGAGGTCCTTTAAGTGGAGAACAAAAAACTCACACCAAGAAAGGAATGCATTTTAACAACAGAGATCAGACCAGCATTGTATTGTGTACTACTTGCTTTAGCGTCTTCATCATCATCATCATCATCTTCTTTTTCTTCTTCTTGTGCCTTCAGCTTTAGGCAGGTCTCGAGCAGTAAGTCTTCCACTTTTCAGAAGGTCAATATTTTGACTGTCCGTGATGTGCTTGGGCATGAAGTAATGCGGATGGTCAAGTTACTGATTTATCTTGACGAGAGCGCACAATCACTCACTCTGCGCACAAGGGGGCGCTTAAATAACGCCCTATCAGCGCACCTGCCTGCCTTGGTCAAAGAGATGACAGTTGATCTGTTGCCCATCAAGATTACAATGTGAGTAATGGCTGTATCTGCGGACCAGAACAGTGTACGCGAATGTTTACGAGTTTATTTCTCCACTGAAATGGCGTCACAGGATCGGAGGTCATCGACGCGATATGTGCCTGAGGGTAAACAAGTGTTTTCGGGGGATAACGGCAGCTTGTACCTGAAGCAAGCGCAAACAAGGATAAAATAGAAAGAACAAGAGAGCCGTTTCAAAGGCCACACCCCTCCTACTACTAAACACTACTACTACTACTGCCACTACAACTATCGAATTTGGGTCTGAGAGAATTTTATATAGAACACATGGTGTAACTATATATTTATTTTTTACGTGTATAACAACCGTGAATAACTCTATTATTAGACTTAACAGTCGTCCAGCCCGGGGCCAGCATCTCGTATCACTGGGATTTGGTCCGTACTTCGACACGGGACGTAACGTCCCTGGGTTGGGATTTAACATCTCGATCCTCTCCTACATTACTGTCATGGCTGACACTAATGATAGAAAAATGAAAGAAGAACTAAGAGAGGAGATTAAGGAAAAGGAAAAGTAGCGGAAAAGGGCATATGATTTCTTATATATTATTTTTTTTAATAAATCGTGGCTTACCATTTTCTTAAGGCCTTGAGGGAACAAGCACCTTATTTTGTGGAATTATTCGTCCTGTGCTCTCTCTCTCTCTCTCTCTCTCTCTCTCTCTCTCTCTCTCTCTCTCTGCCCCAAAGGCCGCTTCTCATATATGGCAGATGTTTATTTCCTTCATTGAAAAAAAAACACTGGTTTCCTTCTCCCCTACATATATGAACATAAGCGGGTTTAGGTAATTTCATTCACTACAGTAGTAAATTTCGTCTCCTGAAATTTTTAATTAAGCAAATACCGAAATGGAAAGAAAGACCCGTTCTTGAGAATAGGTGGAAGGGAACTCCCTCTGTTGCAAAAGACGAGGACCTGAGATGAAGACACTTCTGGGAAGTGGAGGCTCGCCGGGTGTCACTTTCGCTCCGTTCGCCATGACGACTTCGCTAATCAGTTTAATCGGTCGCCACCATCTTCATCAAAGATAAACCTCCTCGCACCCCTCCCCCTCCCCCTACCCCTCCCACTCTGAAAGTCTCAGCCGCGTTGTTCACTATCGCATTACTCTCGTAAAAAACAAAAAAACAAAAAAAAAAAAAAAACCGTAGACGAGTTTGTTTAAACAGACGACGGTTGAAAGTTTAATGTGCGTGTGTGCGCGTTTTTTTTTTCGTACTCCTTTTTGTGAAGGCGCGAACATCAAGGGAGGACCATTGCGTAACGCGAGAAAATATTTAGAAAGTTCTGAACCCAACTAAACAAACTAATCTATTTATATATAATGATTGATACCCTTGGAGGGCTTACGGGATGTTTATAACCAGCGTGGTTAGGTAGGAACTGATTTGTGAACATTTGTTTAGATATCGCTAATCTAAGAGGGAACCTTTTCTGTGTCACAAGAACCTTCTAAACATTGTGGATGGGAGAATGGCTAGTTTGGTGTGCAGGTTGGTTTAAAGTTAATCAATGAAATGGAAAATTCAAGTACAATTACAAAAGGCAGCAAAAGATAACGAAACAAGTTTAAAAGGCATGGAAGAAGGAAGGTAAAATAACATTTTCGCACGATTCATCATTGGCATCGGACAGTGAAGCGAAATTGCAGATTCGTGAAAGCAATGTAAGATCATTGCAAAACACCAGTCTACTCGTTTTGCAATGATCCTCAAGACTGCTAACTTAAGCGAGATTATGACAACAAACGAATTCCAGAGTAATGAAAAGTAAACGTTGGTAGGAATGTCAGTGTTACTGATGAAAGTAGGGAAGCAGTTTATCAACGGAAATTCAAAGCCAGAATGAATGATGAGATAAGTACTTCAGGGAAAGATAGAAAGATAGTACATACAAGAAAGAAAGAAAATGCTTTGTTATTAGGGGCCACGAGGAGTAGGTAACATTGGAGGAACATTGGAGTGAAGGAGAGTTTTCTTCATGAAATTTACATGTGGATATCGAACATTCATGCAAGGAGAGTATTAAAGACTGCGGACATCGAAAGAAGTGTATATAGGTGTGTAAACACTGATAAAAATGACTGATACAGCGAACAAGATGTAGAGAAGGAAAGTAATTTATTAGTATTTGTTGTGGAATAGGGCACTTTCGCTAGAAAGAAAGATTTATATATCCAAACCATACCGAATAAAGTTTGGTTGTTGGATCAAGGGAACTTCTAAGAATAAAGGATCACTTACGTGTAGTCCATTTCAAAGTCATGAGAAAGAATGAGACAGCAACTGATTTGTTTTTCGAATTCACTCACTCCTTATGGTAGAGCTTTTTGAAAAGAAAAGTTTATACACCAATTATTTTATTTTCAAATACCTGTCTTGATTCATCTGCAAAATATTATTATTATTTTATTATTATTATTATTATTATTATTATATTATTTTATTATTATTATTATATTATTATTATTATTATTATTATTATTATTATTATTATTATTATTTGTTTTAGGTGAAAAATATATCAGAACAAATAAATACTAAAAATACCATCAGTATGGGTTTCCGAGCTAGTTGGTATTCATATATATATATATATATATAGGTGTGTGTGTGTGTGTGTGTATTTATATATATATATAGTAGTGTATGTATACATGTTCGTGCGTGCATGTGTAATCTCGCTACCCTTCTGTTTTTCGAAAAATGGCTGATTTACTGTTCATGAAGATAATTATTATTTATATGGCAGCAGCCACCAGATTTGTCCATGTAAACGTCTCGTGAATTTTGATAATTTCTGCGTTCTTAATTCTCTCTCCCCTTCTCTCTGTCTGTATGCATGAGAGACTGTCTCTTTAATTAAATATCTCTCTCTCTCTCTCTCTCTCTCTCTCTCTCTCGCATTTGTTCACGTCTTCCGTTAGAATTATATTGTTTATCTTGTTTAGTAGTTTTTAATATACTATATATATATATATATATATATATATATATATATATATAATAAATACACTATATACAAACATAGATAGAAGATAGACAGATAGATAAGCAATATAAATGCACAGAAGACATGAATGAATGAGAGAGAGAGAGAGAGAGAGAGAGAGAGAGAGAGAGAGAGAGAGAGAATTTTAATTTTTAATTCAGACAACCAATGCACACACTTGTGTGTGGATGTACGTATGTATGTATATATAAATATATATTACTAGAATAGCTAAACAAGATCATTCTAACGGAAGACATGCACAAAAGAGAGAGAGAGAGAGAGGAGAGAGAGAGAGAGAGAGAGAGAGAGAGACTGACCTCATGAATTCGTCATTTAAACCAAGGTCGCGAAATCAAGGCCGCTTTGAAGGAGGCTTCACAGGAACTCTCATGAGACCGAAAATGCGGGTCACACTTTAATATGATATTTGCTTTTTCACTTTTATTTTGTATTCTTTCATTTTTTTATGTCTTCTTTTCGTTATTTTTAAATACTCCTATCGCCTCAATTTGTCTTTTTGCCCTGTTTCACATTTTCGTTTTTTTTTCAGGACTTGGTTCTGAGTTTTTAATAAAACATTTTAATATAACAGCGTACCTTTTTTTGTTTCTCTTTTTGTTTACATGTTTTTATCACTGTCATTCGTTCCTTTTTTCACTTGTCCTTGCTCTATATTTAAGTCATTTTCCATGTGACCTTGTTTACGGTTTAATTCCATGTTTAATTACGTAGTTCGGGTGTTTTATGTTTACCACGAAATATTTTGCTTCATTTTTATGTGGCCTTTAATCAGATATGATTTATTATATATATACACATATATATTTTTATACATGCTTACACATATGTATCTATAAACAAATATTGTCGGCCGAGTTGGTAAAGACGTCACTGAACTCCTGATTTCTCCTCTGTGCGTTGGTTCGAATCCGCGAGAGGACGAAATTATCAAATGAAAAATACCCTTCGGATAACATATAAGAATATATTTTATTTCAGAGGTAGAGCAAATTAGATGTTAAAGGACAATTGTGGTTTAAGGCATGTATAATGTATATGATTCACGGTGATGTGATCACATATATATATATATATATATATATATATATATATATATATATATATATATATATATAATATATATATATATATATATATATATATATATTTCTTTTCCACATCATACCCTAGTACAACAATGCCGTTCTCAGGAATATAACAAAAAGAGACATACCAAGAACACCAAGAATAGGCAGAAAGAAAACAAAAACTGCCATTCTTGAAACAGTCGAAGAGTGCAAGCAAATGAATAGAATTATGCGCACGGGCGCGCGCGCCCCGAGTCGTGAATCCTGGGCCTTTATAATAATCACAGTCTAATTGGTCTCGATGAGTGGATAACTGTTATTCCTGTTACATTTTGTTCTCTTGGTGGTTTTTGTTTTGTTTCACTTTGTTACCGGTACAATGGTTTTCATAGCCATGTTTTTCTATCTATCTATCTATCTATATATATAATATATATATATATATATATATACTCAAATGATATCTTTGCTGAAAAATATACATATTAAATTTCTCGCCCTCTTGCAAGTGTGACATGCGTATGTGCTATAATTTAAAAAAAATTAAAAATATTTATTATTCCCTTATTCTTCATTTTGTTTTACTACGATTATTGTTCTCCTTAGGAATTCTTGCGGTATTATGTATACGTAAATATTACATTATAGTATAGGTATATATATAGGATTATATATATATATATATATATATAAACTTTTCTCCAACCTAGGGCTCCTAAATATTACCCAAATACACCACCGATTCGTTATCTATTAAATGAATACAATTCAATGCGGAAATATTTAATAAAACGCTTATTCTCCTTGTTAAAAGTCATCATGTTTCTAAAGACGAGAGGCAGAGAGGCGAGGACGGAGGCTGAGAGGGGAGAGAGAGAGAGAGTAACACTGCAGGTGGGATAATGACAGGGTAACACAAAAACTGAATTACAAGGTAGAAACTGGCATCAGCCCCCATGAAAAGCCTCCTTGTATTTAGATCATCTAACTGCTACCTTTTAATTAACAAGGTTCAAAGCCTCCTTGTCTTTCAACCTGTTGATTGCTACCTTGTAATTAAGCCGAGGCTAGACGAGTACATTAGCTTGCATTTTAATGCATTTTTTTCTGTTAGTGATTTAGTGTTTTTTTAAATAGTTTTCCTAAATATATCAGCGTCCATATTCTTGTTTTTTTCTGGGGAACAAGCTTGCATTTAAATTTAAGCCTGTTTTTTATCTTTCCGTTCTTGAATTTGGGAGTTTTTCGAAGTTTTGTTCTTAGAAAATATATAGTGGCCATATTCGCGTGTATTTTTTATCTGGTGGAATATTTTCTTCCCAGGAAGAAGAGATAACAAGTAAAGGTCCTCAGTGACATGGTCGGTTTGGTCTTGGCCTGCCACATCGGTGACCGCGAGTTCGATTCTCGGGCATTCCACTGAGGGGTGAGAGATCCGTATTTATGGTGATTATAAGTTCACTCTCGACGTGGTTCGGAAGTCACGTAAAGCCGTTGGTCCCGTTGCTGAATAACCACTGGTTTTTCGCAACGTAAAAACACCATACAAACGAACAAAAGATAGCATGTCGAACGCAGTACGAGCCAAAATAGGAGGCTACTCCTGAAATCAATTTATTCAGCCGGAAGAACGAATGGTGTCAATACCCATCCACATCTCGACGAACTTGAAAAAAAAAAAAAATAATGCTTGGAAACTGGTAGTCCCTTCCGGTGTCATCAAATACATGACGAAAAAAGAAAGAAAAATAACATAGACAGCGCCCTTGAGATGAAATGCATAGAATCAGCATTTTACGGTGGGAGCGGAAATATGGCGGCACCCAGCCACACTTTGCCGAAGATATTCTGGAGACCGTGTTTACTCCGTCCGTGTGACGAGGAAGATTGCGCTTAAATGGAAATGAATGAAAGCGTGGAACGGCCGCCTTTCTTGCCCAGAGAAAGAAGAAGAAGAGACAAGTAAATAGCACTGCAAGGCGTCGGTTCCTGCCGTATGCATGCATAGATAGCAGGAATGTGGATGCACTCCCTGCCTGTCTGTACTGCTTTTAAGCAAAAGTATTGTTACTTCTGCTAATATTTCACTATCATTGACATCTGCAGTTGCTGCTGCTGTTTATAATGCTGTTTTATGTACGGGAAATATTTTGTACACGTAATATTTCTACTTATAAGGTGGTGATCATATTAGGAGTGCAATATGTCTACTGCTACATCACCAAAAGCAAGAACAAGTATTATCATTTCTACTACTACTACGACTACTACTACTTCTACGACTATAATTACTCTTGTTACCAACCGTTCTCTTACTCTGCTCCCACTGCTCTTGTTATCATGCTAATTGGCAATGCAACGCTCTGAATGTACTGTTTTCAACAAAAACAACAGCTGATTCGACTGAGCGTGTAATAATAGCAGCTGCAATAGCAGTAGCAGCAGCAGCAGCAGCAGCAGCAGCAGCAGCAGCAGTAGCAGCAGTAGAATTAGCAGTAGCAGTTCCTTTCACCCTGCAATAGCCAGACGAACTCGACGCAATTTCGGCAAAGCGCCCTTTGGATCCGAATCACCCGATGATAAGACAACCCGGTTCACTGCGCATTCTCAGACGGTGATACAGAAAGATCCTGTTTATGTCAACAACTCTGATACACAGGTTCTTGTGTCGTTGGGTGAGAAAGAGAGGGGCGGCCTCGAATGGGATAGATTTCACATGGCGACGGAGACAGGGATTTGATGTAGTACTAAGTTTCAGAGATGCCTGGTTGGTTATTGTTCTCGGTTTTATGTTAATACGGTTACTTCACGTACAAACTCAAGTTTGATTTAATATTCACTTTTATTCACACACTGAAGTTGGTAGTTTAACTATGAGCAGCTTATGGAGTGAAAGATGATGTTTCGAGTGCAAGGCTTAGCAAGAAAAGGTATTATTTTTATTATTTATTGCAGTCTTTCCGCTAGCATTATTATTATTATTTTAAACACATAACGTCAACCACAATATTTCTCGTAACAGACTTTTTATTTATTTCACTCACACCTTCAAAGGAGATTTTAAAAGTGACCCCATCGATGGAAATTCAAAAGACATTTTTGGCCGTTTCGAAGACAATGCCCACCTCAAAATGCCCACCCACTGGAACAGGCTTCTCGAATTCTTGCGTGCCCATGTAACTGGCGACAGTAATCCCCACAAGTGGACCGCCCCTCTAATTTCGTGGCTTCTGACTGCCCCCCTGCCTTTTGTGCGTTGATTAAAGTTTAATCGGTTTGTCTCTGCCATGGGCACTGTATGGGAAAGGCATCCATATACAAAGGAGCAAAAAATGATCTGGATAGTATTCAGTATATACGTATGTTTCATGTTGATGTTTTATTCTGTATTCGGTTTTTCTTGTGGATAAATAAAAGGAGATGACTTTAAGCTGGAAGAATAAGAAAAGTGAAAAAAAAAAATACCCTTATGATCTCCAGCATTTGCTTCGATTCTTCCCGTTACTGAAGACTCCCGCGCAAATTGTCTCCCAGCGGGACGCCAGTTTGAGGCGTGTGACTTTACAACGGCGCCTCCTCCTGATGCTGAGTTTCGTTTGAAGAGCCCACAGGTTTTCTTCTTCTTCTTTCCTCTTCCCCACGTATTATTCACGACCCCTTTCCTTTTCTTATAGTGTATCCTCGCTGACTGATGGATTGCCGTCTAAATCTTTTGCCTATTTTTATCCGTATATGGACGTTTTAAGGCCTCATTTCGCGTGAGCCAAGAGCAGAAGAAAGATGCTGATCTCTCCAACAAACTCCGTTAACGGGACGCGTTTGTGCTTACAGGAAGCGTTCTCTCTGAACACTTATCTGTTGGCTGGTTCAGGAGCAAGGCTTTTACGACACGCGTTTGTGTTTACAGGAAGCGTTCTCTCTGAACACTTCTCTATTGGCTAGTTCAGGAGCAAGGCTTTTACGACACGCGTTTGTGTTTACAGGAAGCGTTTTCTCTCAACACTCCTCTACGGGGCTGGTTCAGAAGCAAGAGCTTTCAATGAACCCACGCAAGGTCAGGTCAATCTGCATCAACAACTAAAAACAACAGCGAAGGCACTGTCGACGGGGCGCTAAAGGAAGGAGAGCCCGTACTGGAGCAAGGCCATCTTAATCTATAACAACAATAACCGCAACAGGACTTAGTGCCCTCTACTGTCCCTTGACCACACACACACATACACGCACGCCACACGGACGTCATTCATTCCTCATAAAACCCTATAATCTCCTCTGTGCTCGAGATAACAAAGGAATCTCGATGAGACTTCGTATATTAGCTTTCGAGATACCAAGACGACCAGTGGCCTCTACTCCATAATTGGAGTTGGGGTAATCAGGGTTTTAACCCTAATTTGTTGAATAATGGTGACTGAACTTCCATTTTAAACAATTCTGGAATTGTTGACCTCCTTTTCAAGTAGTTATGAGTTGTTTTTTTTTTATTTATTTATTTTTTTTATGGTGCTTTTACGTTGCATGGAACCAGTGGCTATTCAGCAACGTGACCAACGGCTTTACGTGACTTCCGAACCACGTCGAGTCTGAACTTCTATCACCAGAAATACACATCTCTCACTCCTCAATTGAATGGCCGAGAATCGAACCCGCGACCACCGAGTTGGGCCGCTAATACCATACCAACCACGCCGCTGAGGCGCTAGTTATGAGTTTAAACTGCGTTTGATTTAATTAAGAGAGTAATTTTGTTAAATCGTCAGGTTTTATGAGTAAAATTGAAGAAAATGGACGTGAACCCTTAAGAAGCAGAGGACTTTAATGCTAGTTTTCAATAGACGGTGTCCCGTCTTAGTTTTGGTAGCCAGCACTTCAGAGCTATAACTTACTTTAAAGTTAAGTTATAGCTCAAGTTTCAAGATATAAATTAGTTTGAACATATATTTTACTTAATTCAACGTTAGTATAAGTAAACATAGCTTTACTCTTTATATATAACCAGAAGTCCCGTATGGAAGAAGTCCTTTTAACCCTTACTGACCTTCACGAGGGAGATTTAATCAGTGGCCCCCTTGACTCCTGTGGTGCTCACGCCCCTATGTGAATGTTATTATTATTATCATTGTATGGAGAGTGCCATCCATCAGGATTTATATTATATGAAAGTATTTTTCAATTCTCAATGGTTCCCTGGCGATGGACCAAGTGAGGGCCGAGTGACGGACCTCTCGAAAAATAAACATGCAGGATGTCCATGACAAAAGAATGTCTGTGCGTTTTCAGATATTGATGATGATGATGACAGAGTTCATTACTATCGTCATTATTTTATCTGTGAAATGCCCGCTTCAGAGATCGCTGCTCTTCCGCCATTACAGTGCTTCCATTTTCCCTTTTTAAAGATTTCTTCTTTTTCCTCCACTACGGAATTTCCTGGGAATTTCCTCCTCCCTCGGTTTTCCTCCCGATTTTATAGCTTTCTCTATGGGGTTAGAGAAAGGGTATTGGGTTGCCCCTCCCATCGGCATTTGCACTTGTATACTTAATAGGACGTAAAGAGAAATTAAAGATATTCTGTTATATTAAAAGTAAGTGTATCCATTTATACATTTTTTTGCGTTCACTTTCCACTGTCACAGAATCATGGAGAAGAAAATACAGAGCAAAATAATATACTGGATATATAATAAGCACGGTGCAACTGCAAAAATATTCAAGATTGGCACCATTTAGACGGGACAAGTACATACATTCGTCATTTTTACGGTAAACCTCGAACCTGGGCTGGAAAAAGGTATTAGATTGTGCGCCTCGGTGGCCTCTGCACTTTAAATACGATTAGTATCCATACTTGAAATTCAATCTGCTCTTTGAATCAAGTAGCCAATAACCCTGCCAATAGATATCATCAGCGGGCAGATCCTTTCAGGATTCCTTGAACGAGCGCACCATACCCTAAAAGAACGAGGGGATCATATTCCTAAAAGAACGCACGGAGTCCTTCCCAAGGACAACGAAGTCGACTCGACGCCGAAGCAAACTTCCATTTGGATACATCTCACATCAGTGGCATCCCAAGAAGGGCCAATACGGGACCCCCTGACAAAGGTTTAGGAAGCATTTAGCAAATTCAACTCCACGTCACAAGGAAGTGTGTGTTTGTGTTAGGGAGGGGTTAGGGGGCTTGCAAAGGCTAGGGATAGTAACGAGTTACTCCTTAGCTATAATTTCAGCATGTTCTCAATATTTCCTTTTCAATTTCTTGTTATTTGTTTTTAATATTAAACCAATTTCCCTTAGGCGAGGTGGCTCCACACACATAATCGACACGAATAAATGTACTACATACATTGCAGCCCCTCCATCATCCTACTTGTAATGTTTCCATCAAAGTCATTCTTAAGCCTCTGGTACATCTCTCAATTGATTACAAAGTCAACAAAGCAAAGAAGTATCTTTTAAGCCAACTCGAGAAGCGATGCAGACTCTGAGGAGAAAATGAAGTAGGAAAAGCAGTAATAAGCAAAGATGGACAGAGAAGAAAACAAGGAGGACTGAGATACCAACAATGGCGGCAGCATCCAAGGATCGTGGAGTGAAGGAGGTAGGGAGAACGGATGGCGGGAACCTCCCTGCCGTGAAAATGTGTAAGGTACCACGGTCCTATTTAGGGATGGGGGATACCCATGCCTACGGTGGACCAGGAAGATTACGGTGAAGGGGTTCCAAGTGACTTCTCGTTGCACTGTTCCCTCCGAAGACATTAAATGACGAAAAATGAGAAGTTTCTTTTAAAGGCCTCATCATCATCTCCGCCCCGCCACTGTTGGGCCTCGACAGCCGACCCCTTGATGCCCTTGTTGTCTTCTCCTCTCAACGACTTTCCTTTTCATCTCTCTTTGAATTCGAGTCGAGGGCCACTGGCAAGTTGGCGATGAGCCTGTTGATACCGAGGAGGACTCGGCGATGTTATTTATAAAACGAAAGAAAAAAAAGATTTCAGGGCTTTAATCTCCACGCAACTTAGGGACGCGTTGTAGGCCTCCCCTCGAGTCCTTCCTTTAAAAGATATCATCAGGTCCTTACGTTACGACAGAGGTCCTTTCATACTCCTGTTGCCTTCAGTGAAGAGAGCTTTAGGAAGGGGACGTCGCTTCGGTGTGCTGGAAGCAACTGAAGTTGCGATTAAAGGTGGATTTCGATCGTTCATTCTCAGACGCCACCAGTTTATGTCAAGAAGGGATCTCTCGTCAGTTTTCCAATATGTCAAACAGAATTAAAGACACAAGAATAGGGGGAGAGAGAGGGAGGGATAGACGCTCCCTAGTCTTGACGCTTCCTAACCTGACTGGCATCTCAAGTAGATTTAGAAACGGAATTGTGATGTGTGTATTTTATTTCTTGCCTCTGGGACGAAAGTCACACCTCTGCATCTCGGCTGCATTTTAAACTGTATTTAGGTTTTATTATGAATTACCACAAGATTTTCGGTGTTTAGTTTGAGCAGAATGTTAAAGACCATTTCCGCATGACAGGTTTCTTGAGAAACGCTCAGAATATGTAACACAAAATTTATCTCTTGTAATAAAAAAAAAAAAAAAAAAAAAAAAAAAAAAAAAAAAAAAAAAAAAAAAAGTCTTTTTCTGTCTACTGAGGTACTTCTTATTTCTCGAAAAACATTGAAGCTAAATGAAGACATGTCAAGCAGAGAGAGAGAGAGAGAGAGAGAGAGAGAGAGAGAGAGGTTTTCAACTCTGTAACATCCCCCAAAAGTACCCATCTTGAAAAATCTGGCTGGCTGCCAAGCCCCTCTCTTTACAAGCACTGTTTCATTTGTAGCAGAAAATGCCCGTGACTTCTTCGGGATAACAACAAAATGATAGCCCTGGGGAACGAAAGTACAAAGGAGTCCTTGTGAAATACCAGAGAGAGAGATAGAGAGAGAGAGAGAGTACCCCATGACAAAAACGCTGGCTTGGGCTACTGGGATACGTGACACTCTCTAGAGAATATTATACATTATTCGGCTTCTGACGCTTGTTTTGGGGAGGTTGGTGGGTGGGACTGGCACTGCAATCAACTCTTTCTGGGGAGAATATGATATGATATATATCAAGGCTTCGTCTACTTCTACTTACTTGGTTGAAGTGAGAATCACTCGTGCATCGTTTTTTGTCCTCGGGGTATCGTAGGGTTTTCGACATTGTTGAATGCTTCTGAGTATCGTAAGTATCTGTTAAGTCTTGGGTTATCGCACGTTAGGAAAATGATGAACGTGGATACTACTGATGTTTGCTGACAAATTTCCCTTTTGAGTTAAACCCTGTTATGAAAAACAGGACTTACTGGTGAAAAAACCTACATCTGCATTTGAACATTGTTCTCTCTCTCTCTCTCTCTCTCTCGTGTGTATGTGGCGTATATATGCATAATCAGACCGTATCCCTGTTGCTACACAAACAAAAGCAAGCAAGCGCAAGCAGCGATAATTTCTTCCACAGATCTCGCATGTAAAATAGAGCGCGACTTTTATGACGCATTCTGGGACAGAGGGAGCCCTTTTAGAATGCGGGCGAGTGAGTAGAATTTTTTTCCCGCTTTCTACCAATGCTAAGCAAGACGTATCATCAAATTATTAACAAAACGAGAGCGCACTTAAGATAGCATCAGGCTGTTGCGTGCCTGACTATCATCTGTCAAGATGGCATTTTATTCCCCGCACACTGGTGTGATTATTCCCGAGCGAAATTCCCCTCTTGTTTGAAAAAGTGTGGTGTAACTATAAGCACCTTGTGAGGCCGTGGTGGAGCTGCTTTGCTTTTTCTTCGGCTTTTTAACTCTCTTTAAAGACGTCTTGATCAAGGTTGAATTTGTGACCATCTGTCAGGTTCTTACTTGACAGAATCTTTTCTGATTTCATTCGGTACATTTTATTGTCGTTGCGTTTTTCAGTTTTCATCATCATTACAAAGGTCCTCCTCCTCCTCCTCCTCCTCCTCTTCCTCTTCTCCTCCTCCTCTTCCTCTTCTCCTCCTCCTCCTCCTCCTCTTCCTCTTCCTCTTCCTCCTCCTCCTCCTCAAATCCTCCTCCTCTTCTCCTCCTCCCTCCTCCTCCTCCTCCTCTCTTCCTCCTCCTCCTCCTCCTCCCCCTCCTCCTCCTCCTCCTCCTCCTTCTTCTTCTCCTCCTCCTCCTCCTCCTCCTCCTCCTCCGGCCTCCTCCTCTTCCCTCCTCCTCCTCCTCCTCTTCTCTTTCCTCCTTCCTCCTCCTCCTCCTCCTCCTCCTCCTCCTCCTCCTCTTCCTCCTAGTTTCTATCCTAGCATTTAGTTTAACGACTTTTACAGCATATTGTAGAGGTCCTATTTAACAATTATTTCTTGCATTTGGTTCTTTCAAGTGCCCTTTTCAAAGTTAAATCAAATATTAAGATGGAAAATGCTCCTTTACAAATCTGCAGATTGAACTCTTTCGAACACACTGAAAACGGCACCTCCCTACCACCCCTCTTTTTCATTCTTTATGAACTTTCACCAGCATTGATCATTATGTTTTCAAGAAATCTGATAAGTGCATAGGTCGGCAATTGCACAGAGCGCTTGCAAGCGCGTACATACACACACACACGACTTCACATTCATACACTGTTTACATTTTTTTATTCGGTCAGTAGAGCATTGACTTGGCTTCACGTCCATGTTGTTATTTTGTGAAGCCAAGCGATTTTGAGAAGATGCATTATTAGATGCATAAGGTGGGTGTTTGTTGGCATCTCCCGAAAAGGAAGATAAATAAAAGAGAAATATGAAAGCGCAAAAAATTGGAAAAAGATAATAAGAAAAGATAAAACTCAACATATGTATATATGTGTGTGTATGTGTGTGTGTGTATGAATGCATGTCCAACCACTTGCATATCAAGGTGAAAAAGGCGAAAGGAACCCCCGAATCTCACAAATAAAAGCGGCTGACTTGGCAAAGTATTTTCGCCGCTCCTTTTCAAATCGACGTGCGAATCAAAATAGGGCAAAATAATAAAAAACAAAAACAGAAACAAAGTTTTCCCTCAATAGAAAACTGACTTCGAAGGATCTTTTTTTTTTTCTCTCTCTCCAAACATGCTGAGAGAAGTAACTCATTCGTCCGGGCAGCTAAAACTTTAGCGATGCCTAAGCAGTTTTTTTGTGTGGGGGGTGGGGTGGTCGGGGTTTGTCTCTCAACGCTGACCGATTTGAATCGTGGCGATGGACGTGTTGATGGAATGGAAGTAGACGGGAGGGTTTGGGGGGGGTGGGGGGGGGGGGGGGGGGGCTTTGAAATGTAGGTCGAAAAGGTTGAAAGAACCGGGAGTTTGAGAAAGCGAAAAGAGTTTATTTAAAGAACGAGCAGTGGATTAGAAGAGGTTTGAAGGTTTGAAGTGGATTCGACTTTAGGTTGAAGAGGCTGGGAGGAGTTTGAAAGAAGGTAGAAAGTAGGTAGGTAGAATAGATTAGATGATGGTGGATTATTTGAAAGAGAGCTATGAGATAGGCAGAGCATGTTAACGTAAGAGAAGACTGAAACTGGAAAGGTTGGAAATAGAAGATGATTGAAAACTGGAAAGGTTAGAAATAGGAGAAGATTGAAAACTGGAAAGGTTAGAAATAGGAGAAGATTGAAAACTGGAAAGGTTGGAAATAGAAGATGATTGAAAACTGGAAAGGTTAGAAATAGGAGAAGATTGAAAACTGGAAAGGTTAGAAATAGAAGAAGATTGAAAACTGGAAAGGTTGGAAATAGAAGAAGATTGAAAACTGGAAAGGTTAGATATAGGAGAAGATTGAAAAACTGGAAAGGTTGGAAATAGAAGATGATTGAAAATGGGAAAGGTTGAGAATAGAAGATTTACAATTGAAACGGTTAAAATAGAGTTGAGAGATCATTAAACCATAGAGAATGACTCGAGATTGTATAAATCATACAGAATGACTTTCAAGAGGAATTGTTGTATTCCACAATTATATAAAAGTCACCAAAAGCTTGAAGATATTAATCCCCGACTTAAGCCAAAAAAAAAAGACCAAGATTAAGGACAGGCGCTGGTACAAGGCCAATTTGATCCAACAAAGAACATCAGACGTCCATGATGGCGATTTTACGCATTTCTTTCTTCAGAGGTAACTGGCATATTTCACTACAAATTGTTTAATTTTTTTTTTTTTAATCCGAGTGATCGTTTTGACTTTGGAGTGCACACACGCACGTGAGGTTGTGTGCGTTTGGGTTCGTGTTTGGAATTCCAAGAGCAGGAGGCTCTCGAGAGCCTAATGAAGACATTTCCATATCTGAGGGTATTTTTTTTTTTCTTTCTCTCTCTCTAGAATATGACCCAAGAGACCGTCTGTCTGGTTTGTTTCCAAGGTGCAATGGCACTCTCTCTCTCTCTCTCTCTCTCTCTTATCTCATCTCTCTCTCTCTCTCGGCGTTCAGCCCGTGAGAAATAAAAACATTCAAATACTGATTATGAAATGATCTTCATTTTTTTTGTGGGGATGCTGTGGGAATCAGTTCATGTTCCTTGATGCCCAACAATATATATATTTATATATATAATATATATATATATATAATATATATATATTATATATATATATATATATACGTGATTCTGTAATTACTTTGGAGCCGACATTTAGGATAATACCATCTGCCTAACAACAACTATACAAGAATGTACTACGTATCTACCCAGGAAATCCATCTCCCACCCCCCCCCTCCCACCCCAACATCCCCATCCCAAAATCCCCCATACCCCCATTCCATATGAGAAACGCGAAGCGAATTTGACTCTGAGAAATAAATACCAATAGCAGCAAAAAAAAAAAAAAAAAAAAAAAAAAAAAAAAAAAAAAAAAAACAAAAAAAAAAAAAAAAAAAAAAAAAAAAAACAACAACACATTGTCTCTAAGTAAAAAACTCTTATGTCAGGCGCTGACAACAACCGTCTATGTCTGATGTTTTCGGGGGGAGGGGGGGGAGGTGAATGCTGATCCCCTACGTCAGTCTGGCGAAGGATATGTCAAGGCTGCTATGGTAATTCCGTAGGATAATTGCCCAGATTCCTATGGGTCCTTTTATCGCAGTGTCGCCTGCAGGATCAAGGTCACACTTCCTAGTACATATTATGTCCTGTCATATTTTCATGGTTTTGCTTCTGATTCTAATTTTCAATTTTGTATCGTGATTTTTATAAACTTATTTAGATTCCAGGGCTTTTTTCCCTTCGGGATTCAAATTTTTACAGTCTTCTGAATGCGTCTATATGTTTCTGTATGTTTTATATCAGTTCGTTTGTTCAGCGAGTGCTTCGAAACTTATATGCACTGTAAAAGTACATTATCCACTGATGCGTAAAGTGGTTTTTGGTAACTAATGAGCAGATCATTTGTAGATTTGTAACCATGAAAATGGATACATGCTTTCGGATTGGTGCTATATATATATATCTAATATATATATATATATTATATATATATATTATATATATATTGATATATATATTAGATTTATATATTACATATGTCTGTAAATATGCATGTATGTATGATGGATTTAGTATATATATATATATAATATATTATATATATATATATATATATAATATATATATATATATATATATATATATATATATATAAAGTCCGAATAGGACCGGAAAGTACTCGGCCAACTCGTTTTTTACATTTTTTTCTTTTTTTCCTTTCGTGGCAAAAAAACCTTTATTTATACATAGCATCACGTTTTATATACTTCGTGATCAAGGTTATTCATATAATATATAAAATATATATTATATAACTATATATATATATATATATATAATATATATATATATATATTATTATATAATTATATATATATAGAGTGTGTGTGTGTTGTGAGGGTGTGTGTGTATGTTCTCTATCTACTGTAACATACGTTCCCGAAAACAACAATATATATTTATTATTTATGTATATAAATATGCTATATATATATATATATATATATATATATATATCTATATATATATATGCGTGTGTGTGTGTATATGTTCCCTATCTACTGTAACATACATTCACGAAAACAATCGTCGAATCAGCGTACAAAATCATTTAGTCATTTTTTATCTACGGTACATTTTCAAGACTTCGTGTCCATCTGTGAGGAGTGATGGCCACGGAAATAAAAGGGAATAACTGAATAAATGTACAAACGAAAAGTAAATCTCTGACGAAATCAGACTAAAATGAAAATACTTGCAACCTCTGGTTCCTTACCATGAACGACGCCATTTTGTTTTCGCCGGGCGAATACTTGAGATGAACGAGGAATTAATATTATTATCATTATCATCATCGTCGTCGTTCGTCGTCTTCTTTTATTGTTTGTTTATAGAGGATCTTTTGACGCTAGATGGCTCTTTCTTGCAGCGAATGTCTGTTTGTCTGTTACTCTCTCTCTCTCTCTCTCTCTCTCTCTCTCTCTCTCTCTGTGGATAGAAGAAAATATTTGTAGTATTTGGCACTATCTAAACCACTCTCTCTCTCTCTCTAAGAAAGCATTCATTATCTAATCCATAAAATAGCAATGAAAATATTTATTGTCTTGCCTTAACATCATATACTTCCTAAGTATATTCATCACTGGTTCCTCTCTCTCTCTCTCTCTCTCTCTCTCTCTCTCTATGTAATTAAATTTTTTGACAGTGAAACGAAATCTGTGTTGCTCTCTCACTCTCTATTCATAAAGAACTTCATAAACGAAGAACCTGAAAATCTCTCCTCTCTCTCTCTCCCTTTCCCAATATGCAATTAAATTGTTTAGACAATGAAACGATTTCTCTCTCTCTCTCTCTCTCTCTCTCTCTCTCTCTCTCTCTCTCTTCGTAATGACTTTCAAAACGGAGAGACTGAAAAAAATTCTCTCTCTCTCTCTCTCACTAACTCATGACTCCTCGTATTTTCATCAACCCTCTTATCTCCATGACTTTCCTCCCCCCCATCCCCCCACCCCCTGCCCCTCCATACCTACTGATCGTCCTCACTCTCCCTCCCCCTCCCGAGCCTCATGATCCACATCAGTCATTAAAACTCTCGACCCCGGACCCATTCTTCACTCGAGTGAGAATCTCTCTCGTGTATTCTCAGTCACGGCCATTTTCTCCTATTTCCATTTCCTTAGCAATTAGCCTAATTTCACTTTTTTTCTCTCTCTCTCTTTTTAAGTCTTGTGTTTTAAGCTTTTCGTTGTGTTTTTTCATATTTTTCCTTTTTCGCTCGTTTTTGCTTTCCGGTATTTGTGATGAGTTCAGTTGCGTCTTTGTATTATTTTTTAATATTTGACATCGAAGCTTATGTATGTTTTTCTGTATTGATTTTTTTAATATAATATAATTGGGGAAATTGCTGTAATTTATGGAAATTAGAAAACGGAACTTTTTACATAATATTTTTACATGTAATTTCATTTTTCATTGTGATATTTTTGCCAAAGTCATTATTATTATTATTATTATTATTATTATTATTATTATTATTATTATTATTATTATTATTATTATTTCCACCTTTTCCTTCTAGCACCTCTCAACTCTTGCCATTCGCTACGATTTTCTAAGAAGGAGCTGAGGTAGAAATAATAATATCGAATAACGACCCGATTCAACTCTGAACTTGGCTTTTTCCCGACACTTATAACCTTCCATCTTTCAAGAGGCGCCACGTCACTTGTTTCTTTCTGCTTATCCCCGTCCATCTCTTATTTCTCACTCTTCCATACCTCTCTCTTTGTTCTTATCCGCTATCTAATTAACCTCTTTCAAAACCTCTTATTTTCCAACATTTTCTTCTTTTCTGTCTTTTTTTTTTTAGTTTTCCACAACCATCTCTTTCTCGTATTTCCTAATTTTTAAGTCTTTCTTCTTCTTCTTCTTCTTTTCTTCTTCTCTTGCGTCATTCTCTTCCACTCTTACTCTTTTATCTCCGGTTTATCAGCGTTTTTCTCCCATTCGTCGTCCAAGGTCGCCGACCTCAAGACACAGATTTTAAAAAAATTTCCTTTCGTAGACGAAAAGATTCCTTTGAGATGTTTCGCAACTTCTCGCCATAAAGCGAAATAATTAATCAGTTGTAACAAGCAACTTAATCAACTCCGAGTATATTCATAGACGCGTTTTGTTATGGCCTTTTACTGAATATAATTTTGATGGTATTTCCTCCGGTGCATTTGGATTATATTGGCTGCGCGTTTGTATTTTGAATATGCGTCTCGTTTCGAACATTGATTGTTCTTGTGTTTTGTCCTTTTCTTTCTTTTTGACTGTTTTCTCACTCTTAATTTGGACATAAACTTTTCTGCGCTTATGGTTGTTAAGTGTGATGTAAATTGTGTGAGTGTATGTATGTATGTACGTGTTTGTGTGCGAGGTATTTCCCTGAGAAGTCATACATACTCTAGTAGATTCACATCAACCGTGCATCTGATGTCTAGGCTAGTCCCTTACGACGCTCCTGATTGGCTGTTGATAAGCCAATCACAGGGCTGGAAACTCTCAGACACTCTCGAGAGTTCACATGGGTAGGATCTATGTTCCACCTCTACTGAGGGATAACATACATCCTGCCTATATGAACTCTGTCGAGAGACTGAGAGTTTCCAGCCATGTGACTGGCTTATCAACACCCAATCAGGAGCGTAGTAAGGGACTGGCCTAGACATCAGATGCACGGTTGATGTGAATCTACTATAGTAACCTTATTTTGAGGAAACAGTTCACTAGTGTGGAATTCGAACTTGAATATAAAATTTAGGCCGAAGGCCAAGCGCTGGGTCTGTGAGGTCATTCAGCGCTGAAAGGGAAATTGAAAGTGAAAAGGTTTGAAAGGCGTAACTGGAGGAAAGCAAGATGGAAGAAAGAGAATATGCACGGAGGTTACAGTAAAAGGAATGAAAGGGGTTGCAGCTAGGGGCCGAAGGGACGCCGCAAAGAACCTTAAATATAGTATGAGACAACATTCCATCCATTTCTCCACCGATGGAGAAGTGGATGGACAGATGTCTCATAATATATTTATTTGTCAGTTAAATGAAGTAGTGGTCTCAAATATTTGGTTAGACATGTCACTGTTGTTGTATCACCTCTGATTGTATCAACTTCCTTGTTGCAACGCCAGTTAACTCGGTAATCAGGGAATGAGTCAAAACTCGCTAACGCCAATTAAACCCACATTGCCATATGAATGAAGATTCCTGTTGTGAATCACGGAAGCCAGCCAGCAGCCGCCCCCATCCATTCACAGCAAAACACTTCAGTTGCTTCAAAGAGAGAACGATGACGAAAAAAGCCTTCTTAATGCGAACACCAGCCTCGGTAATCTAAGTCATTTTAACAATTAGCGACGCAACGCAAACCCTCTAATTGGGAATGACAAAGGGGAACACTCACGAACAAGTTCCTCCTCGAACGAAAAAAGGGTCGTTGTTGAGAGTAACAGCAAAAGACTCCGTTACGTAACCGCATCGCTCGTGTGATTGTTCCCGTTACGGACGCCTCCGCCCCCCATTCGCCCCCCCCCCCCCCTCTCTCTCTCTCTCTTTTTCTCTGTCCTTGAACTTGATAAGCTGTAGTTCGTCTTGAATTTGATACGTCGTAATTTGCATGATAACGTTAGGTTTGTTTTTCTGTCTGTCAGTCTCTCTTTCTCAGAAAATGAGGATTCCAATTATATCATATAAAACATCATAAAAATCGTATCGTATGACAGCAGTCTCTCTCTCTCTCTCTCTCTCTCTCTCTCTCTATACTTATCAATTGTATTCTCTAATGAACACACAAAGACAAAAAATATTCAAGGGGACTGACATTTATTACTTTATCAACAACGCATCTATTTCATTCATTTTTTTTATTTCAAATTTTAATTTGTTTAACGAAAGATCGGTTAAATAATTTCCTTTCGTGAATGTTGAAAAAGAAACCAGCAAATATGAAATAACTCCATTGATAAAAACGTGATGTCATCTCATTCAGTTATTCCAATTACCAACGCTCATATGAAATTTATAATAATAGTTATTATTATCATTATTATTATTTCAAAAGAGCTAACATTACATAAAATAAGACAAAAAGGCCATAAGCCAGCTACGCAAGCTTCCAGAAATTACAAATATCAGAAAAGACAAAAGACAGAGCAAAGAGAAGAAGAAACCATGTGAAAAGGAGATGGTCAAAGCCGAGATAAGGAATTTAAAAGTAAAGAAGGAAAGGAGGAGGAGGAGGAGGAGGAGAGGAGGAGGAGGAGGGGAGGAGGGAGAGAAAAATAACGAAGAGGAGTATGGAGAAAAAAATAACGTGAAGAGGAGATACACAAAGTCGAGATAAGGATGCATGGAAGATGAGGAGGAGGAGGAGGAGGAGGAGGAGGAGGAGGAGGAGGAGGAGGGGGATAGGAGGAAGGAGGAGAGAAAAAAACAACGTGAAGAGGAGATACATAAGGTCGAGAAGTAGATAAAGAGTGAAGGATGATGGATGAGCACCCGAGAGAAGAAGAAGAAGAAGAAGAAGAAGAGGATGAAAGAAGAATGAAGAATGAAGAATGAAGACCTCATGGGAAACATAGCTCCCTCGTGAACCGTGGCACCCCGGTGAGACGTTATGGTTAATGATGGAACAAAATTAGATTATCTGACGGTCAGAACGAGCTACCACTTGGCACCGGCACTGGTTACATATCGGGGAATAGAGGTGTACCCCTTCCCAGTCCAGCCACCTGCCAACGCCCCCCCCCGCCCCCTTACCCCAAATGGTAAAAGGAAACTAAGGAGACGGACGGTATTGGAATAATGGCGATTTCTTTCTAGGCCTCCAGGCGAGAGACGAACTTCTTCGGAGAAAACTACAGGCCTATCGAGTTTCATATGAATGTTTTAAACACCTTAATGTATCCTGTTTGAAAAACCTTAATATGTAATGTTTTACAAACCTTAGTATGGAATGTTTTATTGACCTTAGTATGTCATGTTTTAAGGACGTAAATAAGTAATGTTTTAAAGACCTTAATAAGTAATGTTTAAAAGACCTTAGTATGTAATATTTTAAAGTCCATAGTATGTAATGTTTTAAAGACCTTAATATGCCATGTATCAAAGACCTTAATATGTAATGTTTTAAAGACCTTAATAAGTAATGTTTAAAAGATCTTAGTATGTAATGTTTTAAAGCCCTTAATAACTAATGCTTTAAACCCTTAATATGTAATGTGGGAGTTAATAACCTTTTGGGTTTCTGGCTTCAAGATTTTTTTTATTTAATCTTTTGGGTTTTTGGTCTCAAACTTTTTTTTTTTTTAATTTAATTTTCTAAAGTGACAAACCTGCTGAAATAAAGACTGAACACTTCAGGGGTTCCTGTTTGTCAAGAAAGAATGAGTAAAAATGAGTCAAATTTAGTCTCATTTGTTTCTAGGGTTTTGATCATAAGTTTCTCCCATTTGAGATATGAACAAAAACCATTTATTGATGAAAACGTACCATAGATTTTTATTGTCCCTTTCTGCTACATTTGGAATGTGAATAAGAGCGCTCAACTCAACAGTTGAAGGCCCGTCGTGTGTTTGACTGTCACTGTCTCCGGGTTTTGTCATATTTATACCTGATGATGCTGTACTTGAATTTTTTTAATATTCAGTGTTTATGAATTAAAAGCATTTCCTTTCTTTGGTAGTTTTCATGTTTAGAATATTCTCAGTCATCATGAGCCAAACCTGCTCTATTTTTCGTTCAAGTATTCCACTTCTACATCTCTTTGATGCCTGTAAGATTCAATTAATCCTGATATTAAAAAAAAAACATATTCCACTCAATCACAGGTTGTTGAGATTCAGATAAGTGTCACTTTTCCCCCAAAGCGAAATTTCATCGACTGAAAACTGTCATTATTTTTGGTTAAATCGCGAGTCACGAAATTAGGATGGAGTATCTGCTATGTACTGTACAGCTTAAATATATTTGATTTCAAAGGTCACATTGTGACCTAACTGCATTCACAACATACATTGGAGGTCTGGTGCAAGTCTTGCCACTGGTTACACGAAATACTTATTAATTATCTTGGAGAACCTACGAAGTCTGTTTTTGCCGGACCGAAGTGGCGATTAAATTTAATAAAACAGAATTTGACGACGATAATTAATAGTCATCCTAACTGAAAAACTGAGCGAATCGTCCCGTGATTACCAATTACTGAAGATGTCACACACACTAGGCGAGATGCAATATCATAATTATAAGCGACGGAAAGTTTTTTTTTTTTTTTTTAAGAGTTAACTATGCAACGATGCTATTTGCGTATCGCCGATGACGACAGGAGCCAATCGGAAGTCTGCGGGGCGGTGCGTCTCCCGAATTGCCAAAAGGAAGTACGCTATTAATGTGACGTTGAGCATTTCAACGGACGTTATCACGATGGGGGGTTGCTGGGGGGGGGGGGGGGGGCTTTGGGGGGGGGGGGGGGGGGGGGGTTCTTTCCCATCTTTCAGCCGTCATACTCAAACGCGATGTCGTTTTGCTCGTATTACAAGTAAATGACGTTGTTCAGCATGGACAGTCGAAATAAATGGGCCTGGCAGTAAGGAATGCAGCTCGTACATGCATGTGTGCAAGGGTCTGTTGCAGTTTATTCCGTAGTAATATCCAGGATCTGCTTGCTAGCCTGTGTACATAGTGTCTTAATGAAAGTACCGTTTGTATTATAATTACAGACCCCGTAGACTATACATGGGCAGGTTTACAAAGAGGGACTTGATGAGCTGAAATTCAAGATCTAAACTGAGATATTTATGATGTAATTCAGTGATATCAAGATTTTAAATGAGATATTCATGATATAATTCAGTGATATCAAGATTTCAAATGAGATATTCATGATGTAATTCAGTGATATCAAGATTTTAAACCAGATATTTATGATGTAATTCAGTGATATCCGTTGAACGAAGGAAAAAAAGCACCTGACATATTCTGGATAATTTCTTGTAAAGGGAGTATACTAGAATAAGTATCACTCCCATAAAAATAAGTGCAATAAAAACTTTAAACTGGGAAATGGCTCTGTTTCCTTCGTACCATTTGAAGGAAACGTTTGTATTACAAATGTTATAAAAAAAAAAACATAGATTATTTCGTCTCACAATAAAGAATCCAGAGACGACCCCGAGAAGGCGATTATTATTGCCGCCATAACTCGGTCGAGAGGAGAATTATGGATGCTACAGATGCTGCTTAAAAAGAGAGAGGAACCTCTGGATAAATGCCATGTTAAGGTAGTTTACTAGGCTTTGGGGGGGGGGGGGTGGGGGGGGGGGGGGAATGCAGGGGACGGAAACGGGTGGGGGACTGAGTAAAAACTAATCATAGGATGGGGGGAAATTTTGACTGGAGAATTTACCACAATACGAAAAAGAGGAAGTTTATAAAATGAGACGAGAGAGAGAGCGACGAGAGGAGAGAGAGAGAGAGGAGGAGAGAGAGGAGAGAGAGACTTGCAGGAAAATAATACAAATATGAGAGAGAGAGAGAGAGAGAGAGAGAGAGAGAGAGAGACTTGGACAGGAAAATAATACAAATTATGAGAGAGAGAGAGAGAGAGAGAGAGAGCAATCAAGCGTAGATATTGATCGTAAGAGGAATGAGAATCACAAGAGATGTTTAAAGACGAAGAAAGAGAGATTTTGTCAAACGGACAAAAAAAGACGACACTCCATTTTACCGAGACAAGAAGTTAAGTATAAGTTAGTTTTACCAGACCACTGAGCTGATTAACAGTTCTCCTAGGGCTGGCCCGAAAGATTAGATCTTTATTTACGTGGCTATGAACCAACCAATTGGTTACTTAGCAACGGGACCTACAGCTTATTGAGGGATCCGAACAACATTATATCGATAAATGAATTTCCAATCACCAGAAATAAATTCCTCTGATTCCACGCTGGTGGCCGCGGGAAGCGAGCTCGGGCTACCAGATAATAATAATAATAGATAGTCGAGTACGGAACCCACTCGTCCAGTGAGGAAGAGATGCTTACTTTAATTGTCCATTTTTATTTTCTTTGAAGAATAAATAATCCGGTTGGACCCCTTATAACAACAACAACAATAATTGTTAGTTGGGAAAAACTCTATCGCGAGAGCATAAAATAATAATAATAATAATAATAATAATAATAATAATAATAATAATAATAATATTCTTTGCGTCCATATTGGGACCACACCATCCCTTCATAAAGGCTCACTATATAATTAATTATTTCTACGGAACTTGTTTATAAGTTGAGCAGTGATTACGGGAGTAGCCGTAATGACATTCTCGCGTAATTAGCGTAATGATGACATTCAGATAATTACGATTAGATGGATGACATTAAGGTCAGTCTACTGATGCCATGTTGTCTTGCTTAATGGTTAACGCTGTTAAATGTTTAGCAGTTCGTTAATCGTAACTCAATTTCTACCAGTAAGGTTAGAGAATTGAAGCTGCTTCATTATACTGTGTTCTTATATTGACATTTTTAATAAGTGATCTTTTCTTTCTGTATTTTCCATTATACTTCTTTTTTATAATGAACACCGCATTCTTTGGAAGCTTGAATTTCAAGTCATGGCCCCTGTGGGCTTGTCCCATAATAATAATAATAATAATAATAATAATAATAATAATAATAATAATAATAATAATAATCTGTTACTTCTTTATAATGAACACCGTATTCTTTGGAATAAGAATCATAATGTGATGAAGAGTAGAATACATCCTGAAATAACAAAGAAATGCTTAGAATTTATTACAGGAATATACAGAATCTGTTACAGAAACACAGCCTACTTATAATCTGTTTGCCTGTTTACAGTGTGCACTGAAACGCATATTTTGAATAATGGAAATAATGCTGATTAAAACAGTATGTTAAGTGATCTTCCAACTGAATTAGTAATAACGGATTACGTAGACATTATTGAAAGGCTCCATTGAACATTACCACTCATGATGTACGCGTAAGCTTTGCCTTCTAACACGCCTTTCTTTACTTATATTACAGATGAACTATGTGAGCATGTTTAGAAATAGGCCCAAATCTCTACTCTCCTCTCCCTCATCTCTCTCCTCTACTCGCCTCTCTCTCTCTCTCTCCTCTCTCCCCGAATGTTTATATTGGCATAAAAAAATTAAATCATATTTTTCCAGCATAAACTTGGATTATTCTCCTACAGTTTTTTTCGTTAAAAACTATTTTAGAAAAAGGTTTTGGTTTTGGTGGGCATTTCTTCTCCCTCTCTCTCTCTTTCTCTCTCTCTCTCTCCCTTCCCTCTCCTCTCTCTCTCTCTATCTCTGTTTCTCTTCTCTCTCTCTCTGCTCCTCTGTTCTTTTTCTTGTCTCCTCCAATGAAATTGTTGAAATTAAAATTCATTGAAATTTTTCCAAATCATTAAATTTTTCCATCTAAAGGACTATTTCTCCAAGAGGTTTTTCATTAAACGCTTTTAGTTTTTTCGAATTTCTTGTAATTTTTCAACATTTTTAACGCGACCGAAACTCTGGCGAACCTCCACTTGAATGGGGACGAAATATGTGACAGCTTCATTAACTGCTACTCATTAAATGTTCCATGTACGTATGTCTGTAATGGAAATTTAATATATAACAGCTGACACTTCTGCCAGCCGAAATTTATTACGCATGAGCCTGTAATTACTTAAAGTGATGAAAAAGTCAAAACCATTTGCGGTTAAGGAGAGGCCGTATAGCATCCGGGAAGCCAGTTTATGGAAGTCTATCAATCAATCAGTCATGATCGAATGTATATATATATATATATATATATATATATATATATATATATATATATATATATATATATATATATGCATTAGCTAACTGTTATTTTGACTACTTTCTTTTATACTACCTCAGCAAATATGGACATTACCGATTGATCTTTGGTTTTCTTTTCTTTATCATGTTATTTTATGTATCTAGGCGGTATGTTATTGTCTATTCTTTGCATATTCCATGTATACGGCCTTGAGCTGAAAATCAAAATTATTATTATTATTATTATTATTATTATTATTATTATTATTATTATTATTAATAATACTGATCGTTCAGTTCCATTTTACGTATCGTGCATGTGTGTAGAACCAAATGAGATACTCCAGTACATTTGAAGAAGTAAAACTGTCGAAATATGATTTAATACGTTCGTTCGTACCAAGATTCGCCCACGATCACGTTCCCTAATGAAAGAGACAGCACCGTTTGGTAGTTTGGTAATGGGTTTTGTTGGTGCCCGCGGGTTTATTGGGAGATGGGTCGGATTGTGGGGGGGGGGGATGGAGGTGGATGTAGGCTGTCGGGGAGGGGAACAGTAGAGAGAAGAGAAGAGAAGAGATGTCCAGGCGCCATAACTCACGAGCAGTTCACTTACGCTGATTGATATTTGACATTTACTATAATTAATATCGAGCACCTTCCGGAGCGGCTCTCATAATGACGTGTCTCAGCGGGGCCTCATATTTCCTCCCAGACGTCTCCCGAAGGTTTTTATGGAGATTAAAAGGGCTCCTCCCACCACCTCCCCCCTCCCTCCACACTCACCCCCCCCCCCCCCCTCCTCTTTAGGACGAGCCCGATTCGAACGTACGTCCCCGCGCGGTTCGGACAAGAAATGATTCATTACGGGACAGGCCCGTGAAGCTTCACTGATTCAAAAGCACTGCTTCGAAGCAATCAACGGATTGTGGGACCGGATAACCTTCCTTATTTTAAATATATTTGTGGGGGGTTGGCGGGGGCCCAAATTCCTCCCCCAAGTATTTAATTTTAATCGTATTACGATCATTTTCGGGGGCGGGAGATGGGAACCCTTCCTGTACCCCTTTCTAAATTTTTTTTTTCTTCTTTTTTTGAGAAACGACTAAATTTTGATTGAACCTGAAGGAGGGTCTGGTGGAAGTTGCAGATCACTGGGGAACGCAGCTCGGATTCCCAGAACCTCTCCCGAACTGCACTTGCAGTGTCATCTGCTCAAATTAATTTTTCTCGTCATTCCATCTCTGTGTTTCATCTTGAAAGGTCATTTGGAAGTCCTCATACCATCTCATTAAAACGGGAAAGTACCCAATTTCGACTGGGGTCAATTTCGGCGGCGAAATGGGCCAATTTTTGTCTCGTCTCATCACTTTCGGTCATCGAGTCGTTACGACACTTGGGCCCGTTTCGAGGGACAAGTGGTAAAGTAGAGGTCTGTTAAAACTGGTAAAGTAGAGGTCTGGGAAAACCATCATTATTGCATGACAGCCTACAGCCGTTGCATGGGCACTGCATGAAGACATGTGGAACACTGATATCTGCTTTTAGATGCGAATCCCATAATGACTCTGAGGTTTCTTTGGGGTCACTGCGCAATTATGCCGCATTATTATCTTGGATAAATATTGCTTTAGAAGCCATATTCCATTATCTTCTTATTATGAAGATAGATATTGCTTTAGAAGCCAGATTCCCATCTTTCTTTTCATTATTTTCTAGTTTGTTCCAGTGCAAATTTAGCTTCATCTGATTAAAAAAGAAAGAAAGGTTAAATCAATTAATTAAAATGTAAACTGAATGCGTAGAAAGCAAAATGAATTATTTTAGGGTAGTGATACATTGCATCAATTCGTATAAACTTTGGAGGTTCTAAGTGCCCATCCTAAGGGAAACTGTTGGCTCTGTTGTTATTCCTTAGCATCAAAAACATTTGGCCATTCTGTTTTCTGGAACTTTCTTAATGGACATTCGGTTTTACGGAACTTTCTTTGTGGGCATTCGGTTTTACGGAACCTTCTTTATGGGCATTCGGTTTTACGGAACTTTCTCAATGGCATTCGGTTTTATGGAACTTTCTTTATGGGCATTCGGTTTTACGGAACTTTCTTTATGGGCATTCGGTTTTACGGAACTTTCTTTGTGGGCATTCGGTTTTACGGAACCTTTATGGGCATTCGGTTTTACGGAACTTTCTTTATGGGTATTCGGTTTTCTGGAACTTTCTTTATGGGCATTCGGTTTTATGGAACTTTCTTCGTGGATATTTTTCTTTATAGAAGCCTGTTTTGTTGGCACTCTGTTTTGTAGAACTTTGTTTATGGGCATTCTATTTTACAGAAGCTTGTTGTATAGGCATTGTGCTTTGTAGATCTTTCTTTGCGGGCATTCTATTTTATAGAAGCTTGTTTTGTTGAACTTTCTTTGTGGGCATTCTATTTTATAGAAGCTTGTTTTGCATAACTTATTTTAAGGGCATTCTATTTCGCGGAACGTTTTTATGGGCATTCTATTCCATGGCGGCCTGTCCTGTGGGCATTCATTCCCAAGAAAACAATCCCCGCAAAGTAATGTTCTTTTAAGCCAGTTCGTAATGTCCTTGACTGCGTGAATAATCGCGACGATAATCGCCACGGCAGTAATTTCGTCTTCCTCATCACCACCAGCCGCGAAGTAACGAGATAGCTCTCAGCATCTGGGGAACTGTCATAGTCTCCTTGAGACCTTCAGGCTCGACGGAGTTTCATGGGATGCCATGCAACCGCATTTGCCGCCAGTGCCCCCGTGAGATATTGCGCGCTTCGTCGGAATGCCCCCCGGACGAGACATTGCGCCCAAATGCAGCGAAACATTGCTTCTCCGAAGCCTTCATTAACGCGTTGTAGTGCTTCCCGGAGATCGAATAAAGCCAGTGGTCTGTAATTACGTTGCATTATCAACAACATCCTCATTTTCATCCTTGCTTTCAATGAGAGATTTCGTTCTCTCTCTCTCTCTCTCTCTCTCTCTCTCTCTCTCTCTCTCTCTCTCTCTTTTCGCTCATCACTTTTATTATTTATTGTGAGATGCTTTATCTTTTATTTATATACGAATTTATTCATTCATTTCTTTTTCTCAGAACTGTTCTCCTCTGTCTGTATTTTTCATTACCTTCTTTCGACTGAACACCTTGTTCTTTGGAAGCTTGAATTTCAGGTCAACGAATAGGGTTCATCTTCTGCATAATAATAATCAAAATAATAATAATAATAACTTGATAGAGCTCTCTCTCTCTCTCTCTCTCTCTCTCTCTCTCTCTCTCTCTCTCAAGAACATCCCTGTGCAAGGAAAATTAGAGACATCGTTATTATTATCATCATCATCATCATCATCTTGGCATCTCTCCTCTCTCTCGTAACCGAATAGCTTTTTGACAGACTTCTCCGAAGGATGAAACAAAGTTTGCCAGGCGGCAAGGGGAGTGTTTTCCGAACGACGAGGCGGTTAGGGGGAGAGGTGGGGTGGGTGGGGGGGGGAGAGGTAGTTTCCAGTTCAAAAGAAGATGGCTGAAATTCATTACCATTAAAATTCATTAGCAAAAAGAAAGAAAAAAAAAATTTAGGTACCCCCTTCTATCTCTATCTCTATCTCGTAATGGTGCACGTTTTTTATGCTTGGAGTCAGATTCATTGAAATACCAGATGTTTGAAAGAGCAATCTCCTGCTTTTGCATTTGTTATGAAAACCATATTTACCCTTAACATTATAATTACTAGTTCCTCGTTTGGTTTAAAGACTATCTTTGTATATTTATCTTGGCATTATGCTGCATATTTTATCTTGTTATAATGAAAGGCATAGATTACCTGTCATTGTATATGCACTCACACGTTATAATATAGTATATATATGTATGGATATATATATATATATATGTTATGAATTTGTATATATATTAATATATCTATATATATATAATATATATGTATATATATATATATATATATATTAACATATATATTATATATATACATATATATACTATTATAATATACATATATATATATATATATATTATACATATATAGATACTATATATACATATATTGGCATGCCTCCACGGGCGACACACACACAGACACACTCCAGTCACCTACTAATAATAGAGAGGTAATTAGGCTGACGACAGTTACACGAAGAGCAAAATGTCATTGAAGATAATTATTGTTGGTCTCTGGGTGCAACGGCGCAGGCGCAGACGAGGCCTTCAGAAATGTCAGCTTGCCAAGGATGATATTTTTCTCGCAATATTTTCAGTCTGTTTTTTATTGTTATTCTTTTATATTTTCCTTTCCCACGGGCTTCTATGGCTACAGCCTCTCCCTAACGTTAGCTAAATGGATCGGTATCACAGATATTATTATCACCGTTAATATCATTGTTATTGTAATTAGGAAGCAGGCTGCTCTGCAATCATATCTTATTAAAAGTAATGGCTACTTCAGCAACGTTACACTTGTAGAGATATTCTACAAGTGTAACGCTGCTGAAGTAGCCATTACTTTTAAGAAAGTTTATTATTATTATTATTATTATTATTATTATTATTATTATTATTATTATTATTATTATTATTATTATTATTATTTCTTCAGTTTTATCTGTATCTGTATTTGTATACAGCCGTGAGCTGAAATCGAATAAATTATTATTATTTATTATTATTATTATTATTAATTATTATTATTATTATTATTATTATTATTATTATTATTATTATTATTATTATTATCACATGTTTTCATTGCAAAAAAACAGAAAATTTCCCCCAAAGTGAAAACTTATACTTTTAACTCCTTAAGGACTCTGGGATAATCGTCTCTATTGATTGACAAAGTTCAGTGCAAGGTCTACATATTTATAACAGGTTTACTTGATACTTTTAGATTGCCCGTGGGCAATGGAAATAGTCCTTATATACTCGTGGATCACAGTACATGAATATGTTGCCAAACGGCAACAGGGGAATCTGTTAAAATCGTAGAACACCTCCTTATTTTAGATTGCCGACTAGCAGTGAAAATTGTCTGCTTGCAAATGGCTGTGCAAAAAATCCACTGTACCATTTATTGCCAAAACACATTACAAATGTTAATATCTACTGTTATATGAATAAATTTTCACAAACTATTTCTTACAAAGAAATTAACATTAGCGTTTTAGCTTCGTGTTTTAAGACAATAGCCATTTATACCAATACGTTATCAACTGATAGCTGTAGCGAAGCCTACTCAATGATGTCCTTATCATTCGCAGATTCCTTTCTACAAGAGTTTAAATGTCTGCGTAATTTAAAAAAAAATATTCAGTTATTATGATATCCGCAATGATTATGAAAATGTCTGAATTCCTCTCTCTCTCTTCTCTCTCTCTCTCTCTCTCTCTCTCTCTCTCTCTCTCTCTCTCTCAGCAACCGTCTTAGCAGACCACATCTGTCAGCGATTTTAGGCTTGCTTTTGTTTTTTGTATTTCACTAATGAGACAATCACTGTTTTGTTACATTCCCCAGTGAATCGTTTTCTGTTTCTCCTCATTTTCTGTTCATTTTTTTTTCCTGTCACAGCTGCTGTTTCCATTTTTTCTTCAGGAGATTTTAGTCACGTCTACTTTGAGAAGTAGAAAGGGGAGAATATGTTGACAGAGGGAAAAAAATATCTTTTAAATTCCCACGGATATTTGCAGGTTTTTTTTTTTTTTTTTTTTTTTTGTCAGTCTATCTGGTTGATGGTTGACTCTGTTCTTGTATTTATCTGTATTTCTGTAGACACAGTCACAACGAAAGAGATCATAACTGTCTACAAGTTTCCATACACACATAGTATACATAGTACATATAATTATATAGTATGTATATACATATATAATGTATATTGCATATGTGTATATATATACATTATTTGTATATATAAATATATATGTATATACAGAAATAATGTATATATATAAATATATAATTATATTATATATATTTATATATTAAATTCAATACTTGATGAAATGTTAAGTAGCAATAACAACTAGCTCAAGTACTTATTGACACAATCAGCTATGTGAGCGTATCTCTCGCATCCCTTCCTGAGCAAAGACATAAAAAAAAAATCAAACAAAAATAGCAATAATGTTCCCACTGCCACACTTGAGTCTGGAGTATTCCACCCCCCTCTTAATCCCACCCGAAAAAAATAGGGGAAAACAATACTACTCTGTTTATTATCACTTGGAAGTAATTGTTGCACCGCCTTCTCTCTCTCTCTCTCTCTCTCTCTCTCTCTCTCTCTCTCTCTCTCTCTCTCTCTCTCTCTCTCCACACTATCAGCGTAGCTCTCTCCACGGCATCTGTATACGCCCACTTCTGATTTGTTTATTCGTCTTAATATATAATACGAGAGAGAGAGAGAGAGAGAGAGAGAGAGAGAGACGAGAGAGAACCACTTGACCTGAGGTGAAAGTGCTCGACCCATGGCAACTCGAGCCGAGCTTAGATCTCTCTTGGGAATTGATGCCTCTGTGTGTGTGTGTTAGTAGGTGGGAATTAGGTTGTGTGTGTGTGTGGTGGTGTATATATATATATATATATATATATATATATATATATTATATATATATATATATATGATATATATATATATATAATATATATATATAATATATTATATATAATGATATGTTTACGCAAAATGTGGATAATTGCCAAATGTGTACATTTTGCAATTAATTTTGCCTATTTTGTACAATTTGCAGGCACCATGCGCTGCAAATTGTACACAATAGGCAAAATTAATTGCAAAATGTACACATTTGGCAATTATCCACATTTTGCGTAACATATATATATATATATATATATATATATATATATATATATATATATATATATATATATATACATACATATGTACACATACATATATATATTCATATATATATATATATATATATATATATATATATATATATATATATATCTATATGACGTGTATATATATATATATATATATATATATATATATATAGAGAGAGAGAGAGAGAGAGAGAGAGAGAGAGAGAGAGAGAGAGAGAGAGAGAGAAAACTGACTCCCACTCCCCTTCTCTCTCTCTCCTGCTTATTTACTCTCCTGATTGAAACATGAAGAGCGTTTTGTTACATCTAAGAAGAGGGTGAGAGAGGAGAGATGGAAAAGACTCCTGGGTGCCTTTTCCTTGTTGGGAAGATGAAAGAAACATATCGTCCAAATGTCTTGATTGTGCTTTCACTAAACTAATCTATTTACTTGAGTTGCTATTAATTCTTTCTTGAAATTGTTTATTTATTCGTTAAATAAAACGGGAATCGAAATATTTCACAGAAAATGCAGCGTTGGCCTGTGTCATATTAATGTACTTGAATGTTTAGCAATTCGCTTATTTTCAGTAGTTTATACAATTATTTATTCATTTACATATTCTGAATAATCACATTTCTGGAGCCTTTTGTTTTATATATATATATATATATATATATATATATATATATATATATATATATATATACACATACTACATACATACATAATAAACGTATATAGTTGTACATACACACACACATTTATCATATATTATATAATATATATCATGACTAAAGTCTAAAAAGGTTTTTATAATTCCTTTCATGAAATCCAGACTTACGATAATAATCCTTTATAATACTGATTTCATTTACCACCAATAAGAAAGGAGAACTGCCAAAAGTCCTCCTTGAAATAACAGTAACACGCTAAATACAACATTGACAATAACAACCTGTAACAAAAGCACAGACCATAACATCATCAATAAAAAAAAAAAAACAAAAAAAAAAAAAACGGAAAAACGTTCCTTGCATTCATCACTGCGAGGTCTCCGCAGCAACGAGCAAGCACTCGTGAGCAAAGCAGGACTCGCGGGCACGTTCCTCCCACTCCCTTCATTAGCGCGCATTAACCGCTTCATTCAGACCTTCATTGCCTCCGTTTGTAGAGTCATTTGCCCTTAACTGGCACTTGCGTTATTGATAGAGAGCCACTGACAACGGATTTGACTGTTGGGGCGCTAATGGAGAGCCTTTCGCGCTCTCTTTCTCTCTTTGACAGTAAGAGTGAAATTTAAAACAGTCAGCCCTTCGACATAATGTACACCGTGATATTACGATTAAAAACGGTAGGACCTCGACAAGGTTAATTATCTCTCCTCTCTCTCTCTCTCTCTCTCTCTCTCTAATAGTCCCAGTTCAATCGCCCTGACTAGGGAAATAAATACGTGCTAGGGAATAAATACATATATATATATATATATATATTATATATATATATATCTATTATATTAATATATATATATATATATATATGTATATACATTATACTGTATATATATATATATATATATATATATATATATATCTGTATATATATATATATATATATATATATATATATATGTATGTATATATATATATATCATATATATTTTAATATATATATATATATAAATAGTATATATATATATTATTATATATATATATATATATATATAATATATATATATATAAATACACGAGAGGGGATAGAATGTTTACATTTTTCGTTCCAAACTGAAGTCAGCTATATTACCCTCTATTCTTACATTATCAATAAAATTAACTTGCATCCATAAAACTTACTTAATTGTCATTTTCAAATCACTTTCATTGTGAGTTTGATGACAAACGAATAATAAGCATCATCATTATTATTATTATTATTATTATTATTATTATTGATTATTATTATTATTTATTATTATTATTATTATTATTATTATTATTATTATTATTATTATCATTAGTATTATTATTATTATTATAAGTGATCACAAAACAAATCATCCATAGTTTTCATTTTCTTCTCACCACCGAGAGATAAGTGGGAAAGCTTCCCTACCCTTGATATATAATGAAATTCCTTTATTCTTTTTTTTAAATTAACAGGTGATCCAACGTAGACTTATAGGTGGCTAGAATAACCCCTTGAGCGCGTTCTGTTTTGTTTGTTTGGAGAAACTGGATATGAAGTACACAAAGTGTATTTGTTTGTGCACTTTTGTTTCGGTATTTTTTTTTTTTTTTTTTTTTTTTTCCGTCTCGCCATGAGCGGAATGTTCAAATGGAACAGAATTCCTGTGTTCTCTGTTTCTCTTCCTTATTTTAAGTGGTCTTGTTTACTTTCTTCTTCTTCTTCTCATTTCTAATCGATTTATTTACCGCAGGAGCCGAATCTAATAAATTTATGAGGCATCTGATTTATGTTTTCATTCTCTTCTTTATTAACAGCTTGAAAGATTAACTGAAATGCAAAATCATTCGTCATATTGCACTATGAAAAAGATACCGTGGAATGCTCTCTCTCTCTCTCTCTCTCTCTCTCCTCTCTCTCTCTCTCTCTCTCTCTCATCCAAAAGAAACCATCCTCCTTTAACACCCCCTCCCCCCTGTACTCGCCTTCTAGTTGGTTGGTTAGTTTATTGACTTAATCCACAATACAATTTGTAAGTAATGCAGAAGTGCTGTAGGCGAATATATCTCTTATTTATTCCTAGGAAAATCACCGATGTATTCCTAATAAAATCCCTAATGTATTCCTAGTAAAATCCCTGATGTATTCCTAGTAAATTCACTGATGTATTCCTTGTAAAATCTATAAAGTATTTCTAGTAAAATCCCTAATGTATTCCTAATAAAACCCCTAATGTATTCCTAGTAAAATCCCTGATGTATTCCTAGTAAAATCCCTAATGTATTCCTAGTAAATTCACTGATGTATTCCTAGTAAAATCCCTGATGTATTCCTAGTAAATTCACTGATGTATTCCTTGTAAAATCCA